>NW_026110812.1:60000-69620 GCF_024679095.1 Eriocheir sinensis
TTCACCCTCCTGAAACTTGTAAAATTTAGGAGAGAGCTGTTCTTATTCCTGGTACCAGGACCATAGGAACCAACACATAACTCATACCCAACTCTATCAATGTCTGCAGTGGCATTTAAGTTGCCCAAGGCAATGGGTGTGCCAGGAGGGGAGCACTGGTCTAAGACACAGTCGAATTTACCGTGGAGCACTTACTCTTCAGTTTCACACATATTTGTAGGAGCGTAAACTGCAACATGAGACATGAAGACCACGGAGTGATTCAGCCTCACCCGCATCATCTACCGGAGTAACTGTAACCACAAATGGCAGCAATTAGCTGGAGCTGCTTATATCTACCCCCTTCATATAGGAATTGCTCATACCGGTCCAGTAGTTGGTGTACCCCCCACTGCTGACCTCGCCAATGCCAGGCCTCCTCGTCCCAAAGAGTCTCATTATATCCACCTTCACCCTTCCGAGCTCATGCGATAGATGAGACCAAGGTACCTTGGGTGAGACATATGGCTCAGGACGTTCCCGGAGTTCACCGGCAAAGCCCTCAGAAGGTTAATCCCGGGCCTGGTTTTGTGAACGAGCGTTGCTTCTGCAACTGCCCGGCCACCCCCAAAACAAAACGAGTGGCTGAGAGACCTTCCTTTTTCGAGATGCAGGGGTCCAGTAGGATTTTCACTGCACTCGTCACTGACGGCAGGCTCGTCTGATGAGGATTCATCAAGTAAGTCTACCGAGCAGCCGGACACCCTAGCAGAACTATGGTATCCTCCAAATCCATCCGGTTGTCCAGATATGTCGGTGTCTGATTCTGTATGCGTTGAACACAATGTTTATTAACAAAGTTTATTGTTAAACAGATGGCCAAAAATTTTCTGCCATTTTTCCGGACTATTATGGCCATCCTCTGTTTAACAGCAAACTTTGTTAGTAAACACTGGTTTGCGCATGCACAGATCAGACCCAACCTATCTGAGCAGCCGAGCGGATTTGGACGGCACACCGGATCGGGGTCGAGACTCGCGCCGCGATCATTATCTTGTTTTTGACAGCCGTTTTTTTTCCGGGGAGTTGTTGGGCCCCCCCAACCAACCCAGATCAGGGGCTGGACTCATTGCTCTCCTGGGCAGGGAGACAGGACTTTTGAGAGGATAAATTCCCCGGCCACCCATAAAGAAAGGAGAATTACATAGAATTACACAGAAAATCAGACCACACAGACCCCAAGGTTCAGACTAGGTGGTCTGTCCTTAAACCTAAGTGATTTTATATTAATCAGATGGCTCCAAAACGTTGCTTTTCTACTGTAGTTAATATTAAGTTCAAGGAAGTGACGGTCGAGCTTGTTTTTAAAGGAGTTGAGAGAGAGAGAGAGAGAGAGAGAGAGAGAGAGAGAGAGAGAGAGAGAGAGAGAGAGAGAGAGACAGAGAGAGAGAGAGAGAGAGAGAGAGAGAGAGAGAGAGAGAGAGAGAGAGAGAGAGAGAGAGAGAGAGAGAGAGAGAGAGAGAGAGAGAGAGAGAGAGAGAGAGAGAGAGAGAGAGAGAGAGAGAGAGAGAGAGAGAGAGAGAGAGAGAGATAGAGAGAGAGAGAGAGAGAGAGAGAGAGAGAGAGAGAGAGAGAGAGAGAAAGAACGAGAAAGAACGAGAGAGAGAGAGAGAGAGAACAAGAGAGAGAGAGAGAGAGAGAGAGAGAGAGAGAGAGAGAGAGAGAGAGAGAGAGAGAGAGAGAGAGAGAGAGAGAGAGAGAGAGAGAGAGAGAGAGAGAGAGAGAGAGAGAGAGAGAGAGAGAGAGAGAGAGAGAGAGAGAGAGAGAGAGAGAGAGAGAGAGAGAGAGAGAGCTCATCGTCGTGCAGCTAAAAATGTTCGGGGACTACGAACAAACGTTGGCGACCTCACCCATAATTTTGTCCTGTGACATCGAGCCGACGTTGTTGTCTTGACGGAAACGTGTCTCACTGATGACGTGGAGCCGACGTTGTTGTCGTGACGGAAACGTGTCTCACTGATGACGTGGAGCAGACCTTTGGAAAAATCCCGGGTTACTCTCACTGAGTGAGAAAGGACCGGGAGAACAGAATAGGCGGAGGCGTGGCTGCCTGCTTTAAGGACTGCCTGAAGGTACAAGAGCTCGAGGAGACGCTGCGTCCCCAGCAGGGTGTACCTCGCTAGGCCTGGTGAACCCGCCTGGTTCGGCTTCCGGTGCAGGGTTGCTGCCGAGGCCAAACATGCTCTTGGGAGAGGTACAAGCGTCATCCGACACGCCAAAATAAGGTCCAACACCGGGAGGCCTGCAAACGGATGACATCTACCTGCATGTGGGTGAAGAGACGGCAGAATGAGGACCTGCAGCGGAAACTTTGCGGACCAGGAGTCGGCAACAAGACCTGGTGGAGTCTCGTTCAGGAGCGACAGGGTACTAGCCATCTCCATGCCGTCCCTCCACTCATCAGGCCGGACGGATCCATCGCCACAAGCAGTGGAGACAAGGCCTCACTCCTGGCTGAACTGTTCGCCAACAAAATGAAGGTCGGTGACCCGGGAGGACCCGCACCTGTGTTGCCCCAAGAGACTGACCGTGTTGTCACCTCTGTGTCGGTGACGGTAGTGCAGGTTGAGCGACTGCACAGCACGCTGGACATGGGTAAAGCCACTGACCCGGATGAGACAGCCCATGACTCCTCAAGAACTGCGCCAAGGAGCTCTCAGGTCCTCTCTCCGCCGTCTTCACGACTTACCTGAGGGATTGCAAGTGGCCCTCAATTTGGAAGGAGGCGCGTGTGGTACCGGTCCACAAGAAAAACTCGATGTCTGAGCCCAGCAATTACAGGCCCATCTCCTTGCTCTCTGTGGTGGGCAAGGTGCTGGAGCGAGTGGTGGCTGGAGTCATATGTCAGCACCTGAGCGAGAGCCATCTCCTCTCAGACAGACAGTTTGGCTTCAGGCCTGCCCGGTCCACAGCGGACCTCCTCCTCCCCCTTTCCAAGGACTGGCAAGACGCACTGAATGAAGACCTGGACACACTCGTGGTGGCCTTGGATATTGCTGGAGCCTTTGATAGGGCCTGGCACACGGGGCTTTTTGAAAACCTTCGCGCCAAGGGAGTCCAGGGTGACCTCCTAATGCTGTTCAAGGATTACCTCCAGGGGAGGTCCTTTCAGGTGGTGATCAACGAGCAGTCATCAAGTCCTTCACCAGTACAAGCCTCAGTTCCACAGACTCCGAGCTCGGCCCAATCCTGTGGAACGATCTCATCCGGCAGCTATCAGCAGTGGCAGTCTACGCCAATGACTGCACTCTCTCACGCTCCTACTGCCGCCTCGACAGCCAGCGCGCCGTCGGAGAGTTAAACAGGCAGCTCAGGCTGGTGGAGCAGTGGGGAGAAGAGTGGCAGGTCACCCTCGCTCCGGAGAAAACACAGGCAATAGTCATCTCACGGTCCCAAGACGCCACACCACTAGGAAATGGTGAAATCGTTTCTGTTTGACAGAAACATCTGTCATGGGAACCTGTGGGGTGTGTCTGCATCTGTGTTGTTAGTCGATCCACGAGCTCATGTGGGCGAAATCTAGACTGGTGGGTTGGCCGCGGGTGCACATGTGAGCTGTAGGGACAGAGGAGCCACAAGGACGCCACAGGGTCAATTGTTCAATTGATCCCAATTACTATATCACCCGAATAGAGATATACTTCACCCTCCCCTTCCATCGATGTAATCATTAAGTGGAGGCAAAGAAGATAAGATGTATTGTGTAATGAGGGATTGAAGGTACGCATGGTTGTCTCTAAACTCCTACTCCTGATTTTTAAAAAAAACATAAAATGGAATAATACGAGCGAACGTGAGTGTAACAGAGCATTGAAAAAGAAGAGACAGAAAAGGAGCAGAGAGATGAGGAGGAAGAGGAGTCGAAGGGGATGGGAAGAAGTAGATGGAAGAGGGGGAAGTGGAAGAGGAAGAGGTTGAGGAGGAGGAGGTTGCCCGTCTTCCTCACGCACCACGGTCGATACCCAGCGTGCGTGGGGGAAAAGAGAGAGAGAGAGAGAGAGAGAGAGAGAGAGAGAGAGAGAGAGAGAGAGAGAGAGAGAGAGAGAGAGAGAGAGAGAGAGAGAGAGAGAGAGAGAGAGAGAGAGAGAGAGAGAGAGAGAGAGAGAGAGAGAGAGAGAGAGAGAGAGAGAGACACCAACACACACACACACACACACACACACACACACAGAGAGATAGAGAGAGAGAGAGAGAGAGAGAGAGAGAGAGAGAGAGAGAGAGAGAGAGAGAGAGAGAGAGAGAGAGAGAGAGAGAGAGAGAGAGAGAGAGAGAGAGAGAGAGAGAGAGAGAGAGAGAGAGAGAGAGAGAGAGAGAGAGAGAGAGAGAGACACTCACCCCCACTCACTCCCTCACTCACTCACTCACACACACACACACACACACACACACACACACACACACACAAAGAGAGAGAGAGAGAGAGAGAGAGAGAGAGAGAGAGAGAGAGAGAGAGAGAGAGAGAGAGAGAGAGAGAGAGAGAGAGAGAGAGAGAGAGAGAGAGAGAGAGAGAGAGAGAGAGAGAGAGAGAGAGAGAGAGAGAGAGAGAGAGAGAGATACCCACACACACACACACACACACACACACACACACACACACACACACACACACAAGAGGAAAAGAAAAACAGATAAAAGCACACACAAGAATTAAGAAAAAGGAAAGAAAAACAGACAAAACAAACATCAATACAGTGAGCATGGAGGAAAGTTGACATAGAAAACCAGAAAGGAAAGCACTAGTGTCGACGTTAAAGGGGGGGAGGAGAGAGAGAGAGAGAGAGAGAGAGAGAGAGAGAGAGAGAGAGAGAGAGAGAGAGAGAGAGAGAGAGAGAGAGAGAGAGAGAGAGAGAGAGAGAGAGAGAGAGAGAGAGAGAGAGAGAGAGAGAGAGAGAGAGAGAGAGAGAGAGAGAGAGAGAGAGAGAGAGAGAGAGAGAGAGAGAGAGAGAGAGAGAGAGAGAGAGAGAGAGAGAGAGAGAGAGAGAGAGAGAGAGAGAGAGAAAAAAAAATCCTGCTGCCGCGTCCCTAACAAACTGTTATGTGGGGTTAGCGCAAGGCTATAGTAACAAAACATTACATAAAACCACTTGTAAATTTGCACTCAAAAAAGAGTGTAAACATACTTATATATTACTTATGTATGGATTTACGTACATATTACTTATATATTATATATTTATTAATATGCCTATATTTCAGTATTATTCATCCAGTATTATTCCAGCACTTCCAAAGTTGACATGTGCAAATTACAAGACTGTGAAAACCGGACTTCTGGTAGTGAGGATAATGATTGTGGTGGTGAAACAAATTTTGATGTGGTGGAAGATGTTGATGAAGAATACTGAAATTGTATCTTGACAGATTTCCGTTTCCTTTTCATCACATATTTTGCTGAGTGGTTGTGTATATAGACGCATTATGCTGTTGTATCATCTTGTGGTTCCAATGTTAATTTACAAATAGTTTGATCACATCTATAAAACCTGAAGTTAATCTTTTAACTTTATGTCATCTTTTCACAGTTTAGTTTGTTCACTAAAATTGTTTTCTTTTTGACATAGTACTACACGTTTAATTTTCAGAAACACTTCAAATATTATTTATCTATCAGATATTATGGCTCCGTACTACAGAAAAACAAATCTGAAGTGCTGGAATGATTTTTGAATAATACTCGACATATAGGCATCTTATCATAAATAAATTTTAGCATTATATATATTGAAGTAATGTCCATAGTCTTTGTAGCAAATTTGCAAAAGAGTTTTATGTAAATTCCATTCTTATTATTTCCCATCTCACATATACAATTTAGGCTGCCTCCCTTGCCTATATGCTATCCTTCTCGGCAACATTATAAAGTAGCAAACATTTTCAATTCTTTTTAGTGTGTGATAATAGTAAATTTCACATCCAAAATTTCCTTCAATACATCACCTATTGCTCTCATATTAGTACCAAAAAAGAAAGTCAGTAAAAAGGTAAAGAAGAATTTCCAGCTTCAAGAATTAGACCACAAAATATCGGGTATAAGTTATATCCTTATGAAAAATGGCTAAATCACATTGCAATATTTCTAAATTTTCTTTTAATTATCACTATGCGATTTCCGCCCAAATATGGGTACCAAGAGCCAAACATTTGGAGACTAGGCTCAGGGACTATGGAGCGAGGGAGGAGGAGCTGAGCTGTGACACCTGTCGGGTCGATTCTTGCCAAGCAAATACAGACTAATGACAAAATGTCAACACACAGAGATACACATAAAACCACTGGAGAGAATAAGCGACTGTTGGCACAGTAACAACTGTAATTAATACATGTGGGCAGCAATGGATGCTAATGGGGAATTCATGCCTCATCGCCGGTGTGTCTTGTCCATGGCCAACAATGCACTGACACTAAGGGCTCGGCTCTTCACTCATCACGTAACATTTAGCCAGCCTCAGAGTGACTGCCGACCATAGCTCACTGTCACCGCTATTACTCACTTTCGTTTAAGACATTTAATTACTTTTCGGCAAGGGGCTGACAGAAACGTCATTACCGGAGCTGTTAAATCTAATCTGACTACCAGTTTCTCTACCACGCACGGGGGGGAGAGGAAGGAGAGTGAGGTTTAATTCCATTTGGAATGGATTCGATCCGATTTACAGAGACAGGGAGGTGTGTGTGTGTGTGTGTGTGTGTGTGTGTGTGTGTGTGTGTGTGTGTGTGTGTGCATGGGGTTGTGTATGTGTGTGTGTGTGTGTGTGTGTGTGTGTGTGTGTGTGTGTGTGTGATCCTATGTGTGCGTGTGTGTGTGTGTGTGTGATTCTATGTATATGTGTGCGTGTGTGTGTGTATCCTGGTGTATATGTGTGTGTGTGTGTGTGTGTGTAGAGAGAGAGAGAGAGAGAGAGAGAGGAGAGAGAGAGAGAGAGAGAGAGAGAGAGAGAGAGAGAGAGAGAGAGAGAGAGAGAGAGAGAGAGAGAGAGAGAGAGAGAGAGAGAGAGAGAGAGAGAGAGAGAGAGAGAGAGAGAGAGAGAGAGAGAGAAAGGAAGAAGATGGCGGTATGTACTGATTAGCGTTTCAGGAGAGAAGCAAGGATAAATTCTTCCCCTGAACTTATTTATACTTGGCACCTGGACTGGCCACCGCCACACCCTCTCTCGGCGGCAGCGGCAGGCGAAGCTCATGGCAAGGAATGAAAGGGGCGTCTCGGGCGACAAACAACACTCGAGGCCGGGCAAATATTGAGTTTTCCAGGTAAGTGTTTGTAACATAGTATCGGTGCATGAAGGCGTGGCGCTAAGAAATATGTGGGCACGATGCAATGTTTCAAAAGGCGAGTGAAACTGGTCTACTACTTTCATGTCGATTTTTCCAGCAGCCGGACAGAAAATATTAATTAAATCTGACACACCAATCAAGAACGCTGGGAACATAAAGCTGGACAGCCTGAAGTTGGAAAACTATAACTCATGAAGGGCGAAGCAAGAAGCGCCCAGCAGCCAGGTCTTTTTTTTTTTACACATTGGTATGCCCACATAACCGTTGGCTTTCTTTTGGGGCCTGGTGGTCGGCTCCGAGCCTGTCAAGTGCGGCGCATGCAAGCGTTTATAGAGGTGCCATCCATTCTTTGCTCATGCTGACCCCGAGCTCATTCTCTGATTTCCCCATTGGCAGTTCCTTTCAGAGTCCAGGTTGATGGGTGGTCTTCAGGACAGCGTGGGCAGTTTTAGGCCACCAGCGGTGACTGAAAAATCCCAAGCGGCGGATTCGAGCCCACATTATCCACGAGACGCGGCGAAAATCGGCACGCAACCACTTCTAAAGAAGCCACCGACTCCCTGAATTGTTACGGTAAATATGTAGAAGCCCGCCGCCAAGCGAGGCTTGTTGGGACAGTCAATTTCTGCAGGCTGTCACCAGCCTTTCCTAGACACTGAATCGCGCTTTTTTTGGCCGGCAGTGCAATGTAATTTCAAATTACACGGATATTCTCTTAGCTGCCTTTCATCACTGTTGTAGGATCTGCACTGCAAACATTTCTGTTCGGCCTTTGTACTGTGTCCTTAGCTTTAAAAAAAATGTCCGCAACCACTCTGAATTTAGTTACACTCAGCCCCCACAGAACGTGACCATGTGGTGGAGGTGAATATGGTTGTTGGTGCTGCTGTGTGCGAAGTTTCATCGCAAGAACAGTAAAAGGTAGCTACCAATGCATGAAAACTGACAACCTTTTTCATAAACGGCAGTCGATCTAGTGCCCAATCACAAATGTCCCCACCCACATAAATGCCCCACCAGCCCGACGCGACCTTCACCTTGCCTGGGATTCACAGTGGCCTGAGCCAGGCTATCGGATGTTCACCATGATGTGACTGATGTTTTTAATAAGCCTGATCTCGCCTCACATTTCTGCGTACGATTCACCACACATCTCAACCCACAAACCCATCCCTTTTCTCATACAGTGTACCCACAAATCATCCATAGGCCCATGCGACACCCCCTCACCATGATCCATGCCCAACACACACCTAGGCCCCTCCTCCCACACCCCTAATTTCACCCATCCCTAGCCCCTCCCTCCGGTCCAACCTCTCACAGTCTCTACACTACCCACCCTGCACTAAAATGCCCAACCCAGCGTCACATTCCCCATAGCCTGCGTGAACGCAACACACTGCATCGGGCCACGGCTCATACTTATTTTCCCTCGTGCATCCATCCTTCGAGACTACACTTCATAACGCCTTACATGAGTAGGAAAACATACACAATAATAATACATAAGGGAAAGAAATGGAAATCGAGGTATAGTACATATTCTGATAAAGAAGAGCTCAGTACCACTGGAAGACACGAAAGGTACTGTAATGAGATGTTGAGGGACACGAACAGATTGTGAGAGTAAGAAACGTTTGACCCCTTTGAATGATATCTATTTATGACCGTAATACTACAATGTAAACCCTGACATAAACTCGCACAAGGGGAGTATGGTGATAATTGATGAAATAAAACCAATAACGATATAACAATAGACATTTATCATACAACAAGCCACTGTTGATGTCTTTTTATGCTGTGAACTGTTTTAATTATTATTTCAAAGTCACGATGCGAGAAATAACAACTTGATCCTGACGCACTCGCAGAACTTCTTTCTACCTTAAATTGTTCTGGGTTTCCACCGGGCTGGCGATAGATTATGAGGTGAGATGCTGACGCTGGGGGGGAGGAGAAAATGCTGGTTCAAGGGTTCAGAGGGGTTAGTTTCATCGCGCTCTGCCATCAAAACGTATCGCGACGACTGTTCAGACAGCCTTCAGCACAATCTGGGATAGCAGTACCTAACAAAAAGAAAAGAATAGGCTTTAAATAAGAAACAAGTAACCCATCACTACAAAAATAAAACAATCACAATTCAGCGTTTTTGGTCGTTAATCTATAAAGAAAGCGAACACCAAAGAGCTCCTTCCCACGGCTGATGGCCATGACAGCTTTTGAGTAAAGGTTGATTTGCATAATCCAAGCTCCTGTTCTTTATTTGTGGCGTGTGAAATAAAAATCCCGGTATCAACATGTCGACC
>NW_026110813.1:0-69508 GCF_024679095.1 Eriocheir sinensis
TTATTTCTGGCCCGTACAGGCAGTATGGCACCTTCCACATACTCCTGCCTACCTCGTGTTTATTAATAGTCCTGCTGCCTGCGTTCATGATCATGCCTGTAACGGTGTACCGGGGGGCGTTTAAAGGGCGTTGACTAAGACTTCAGCTTCCTTAAGGCAAATATATTCTTAGCCTATATGTACAAGGAGCGTCGGAGCGAGAGCAACTGCCGTTGTGTGTCAGTCGAATTCTCGTGAAGGAGTGACGAGTTACAGGTTGGAAAATAATTGTTACAATTGGTCACGTACGTCAAGGTGACCTCCAGGCACTATGAAATGCTTTGTATACAAACTGAGACGGTAAACACTGACGGACGACATTCCTATAAGGTGGCGTGATCTATCTGTCGTGGGTTTTTTCCATTGACAATTGTATGCCTAATTCGTGGTGATAGTAAATAATAATAATAATAATAATAATAATAATAATAATAATAATAATACATTGATATCCTACTATAACACTGCTCGGTCACCTACCAGTGATCGCAACTTCGCGATATATAAAAATCTAAATAGCAGTGTAGTTACCATTAACATACATAGTGGGAGTTTGTTGAGCAGACTGCCTATGATACAATTACAATAAAACACTGGCTATGTAAGAACATTTGTGCAGTAATAATATAAATAGTGAGAGGTAAAACACAACGTGTGCGACATGAAACATAAGAAATCTCTCAAAAGGTAAATATAAGGACACATGTATAAGAAGCTATCAACTGGCATAGTTACAGACAGTGAAACGTTCATCTAGCTCCTAAAAAAATACAGTAGTGAAACATACAGTAGTGAAACATTGTACAATGTTAAGTATGGGAGCAGGGGAATGCCAGGTTTCTGTCATCTGACTTGCTTGAGAAAAGGAAAAACTACCTTGCCAGTGGCCTCCCTGCATCCAGTCGCCGTGTCTGCACAACCAAATAATCGTGCAGGACAGAGTTCCTCCTAATAAGGTAGCACATGACGACGAGACTGACGAACATCAGAAACACTGGTACAAAAAATCCAGGGTACAAGTAGGGGAGATGCAAGTATTCTGGCAGCGTTTCCTCCAGGGTTTCCGCAAACTCTGTTTTGTTTGCGAAAGACAATGAATTAAGGGAATTAGTCATATAGGAGATGCTGGAGAAGTGAATGTTATCGAGAGACCGTAGAGGAAACACTCGATGGGAAATATTGGCCGTGAAAACCAGACGGATCCAGGACGGGTACGTCGTTATGTTAGTGGAGCGGATATAGCATGCTTCCGCTATGGCATAGTGACCAGTAACCCGTTGATAAGTAGTACCTTCCGGGCAGATGACTGATACATGGAAGGACTGAGGGAAATAGAAATAATGCAAACCCTGAAAGTTCTTATGGAAAACAGGTGTTGGTGGTAGCTGCTTGTAAGGGCACAGGGAAAGAGCGTCAGACGCGTTCACGCGGGTGAGGGTGATCTCACATACCCCTATCCAGCGATAACATGCCCACCATCCTCCTGGCTTTTCCTTCGTATATTTTCCTTTGTTTCTCTCCTCCTACTCCTTTTTTGCTGACCTCCAATCCCAAGTATGTGTACTTCTCCACTCCCTCTATTATGATGTTTCCTAAGACCCACTGCAGGCTATTGGCACTGTTGTTAAATTCTATGGCCTTACATTTCCTGGCACTGAATATCATCTTCCACTCCCTCCCATACTCGTTGGTAATCCTCAGTAGCTCCTCCATATCTCCCTTGTCTTCTGCCATGAGTACAATGTCATCTGCGTCCGCTAAGCACCCAAGTTTTCTGTCTATTACTCCTTTTTCTGATTTTCACCAGGAGTTCTTCTACATAAAAGTTAAACAATGTTGGCGACATCACACATCCCTGTCTCACTCCAACATTGTTCTCCGTCCAGTCCGTGGTGGTGTCTCCCAATGAGAATTTTACCATATTATCATTGTACATTTCCTTTATCACCTCTGCCACTTTACTATCTATTCCAATGTGCTTTAACAATTTTATTAGCTTGCTTCTGTCCACTGTGTCATATGCCTTTTCAATGTCTATATATATCAGGTACAGCTCTTTTCCTTGCTTCTTATTTCTGTTTATTATTTCCTTAAGAACCAACACATTTTCCAGCCCTCCTCTTCCTTCTCTGAATCCACTCTGTTCTTCTCCCCACGCCTTGGATTCCTCTGCCCACATTTTCAGCTTTTCATTCAAGATTTTTCCAAATATCTTTGCCATGATGTTCATGCCTATAATTTTCTATTTCCTCCTTAGGTTTCCCTCCTCCTTTGTGAATCAGTGTTACTCTGCTTCTTTTCCAGTCTTGTGGGATCACACCCTCCTCCAGTATTATTTGGAACATTTCATGCAGGACATGTTTGAGTCTTTCTCCTCCATATTTTGTAAATTCACCGAGCACTCCATCCGCTCCGCCTGCTTTTCCATTCTTTATACCTTTTAGTGCTTTTTCCAAATCCTTCATTTCTATTGTAACACTACCCATTTTTTTTTTGTCACTGTATATTGTTGGATCTCCCGTTTGGTCTTCTTCAGTGTCGGTCTGCACTATGCTCCTCCAGTATCCCTCTATTGCCGTTCTTATCTCTTCATCGTTGCTGATTTCTCTTCCCTCTATCCTCAGCTTCACTTCCTGGTTCGTTTCTCTACCTCTCAGGTTCCTCCGCAGTCTTTTCCATCCCTCTTTCTCTCTTTCTCTTGGAGGCATCTCGTTCAGTTTCTGAGCCTGCTCCTCCTCCCATATTGCTATCTTCTTAAATACTCATCAGTACCTGTGTTTTCCTTTTCTCCTTCTTATAGGTGTCCCAGCCTCTTGCCATTTTTGTCTGTACTGTTCCCCTTGCTTCGTCATCATTTTGCTCAGGTCTCTCTGCTTCCTGTTCTCTTTTTTCCTGGTGCTCCATGCTTCTTCCACTTCTTTGTCCCACCATCCTTTTAGCCTTGTCTTCCCTTCTTTGAATCTTTTGTTTCCAACATTTTTCTTTGCTTCTTTGTTCTTTTTATACTCTGTTCCCACTGGGTTATTGTTGCCTCCCCTTTCTCACTGCACCCCTGCATTTCTTCATCCAGTCTCCTGCTATAGGTCTCCCAGTCAGCTTCTGATAAATTCCACTTTTTTCTCCATCGGGTCTTTTTCTCTCCCCTTTCTTTTCTCCCTTCACCACAGGTTATCCCTGTCAGCACATGGTCTGAGATGTCAATTTCTTCATTTTTCCAAATTGAACACTTCTTTTTTATCACTTCTTCATTCACTAAAATGCAATCTATGGCTGACTCTGCACCTCTGTCTCTCCATGTAATAGTGTTTTCCAGTTCCCAGTTCTTGATCTTTAATGTTCTATTTTCTGCAAAGTCCAGGATCATCATCCCATTTGTGTAAGTTCTCTCATTATTGAGTCCAATGTGTCCGTTCAGATCTCCCATAATCACCCACTTCTCCTTGCCTATTGCCATGCTGATTTCTGTCATTGGATCATATAGTTTCTTGTTTTCTTCATAGTTTTCTGGTCCCTCCACTCCCATATACACCACTGTGATCCACCACACTTCTTTCGCATCCTTGATTTTTACCGTGATAATGTCCCCTTTTCCATTTCTTTGCATAACTGCACTTCTGACATACTCCTGCCTTCTTTCTCCATTATTACTCCCACGCCGCCACCTTTCTTTTCTCGAACCTTCCTTCCTTTTCCTATGCATGTCCATCCTCCTTCTTCCCATTTGATGCTATTGTGCCAACCTGTCTCTCCTACTCCAACGACATCATACTCCTCTCCTTCCTTCAATACAGTTTTCCTTCGTTCCAGCCTAGGATGACCAGACGTCCCCGTTTTCAGTGACCTGTCCCCGGCTACTGCTGTCCCCGGAAATGTCCCTGGTTTTCACTGTGACTGAAAGATCCGAAATTTGAATAAATGATAAAAAAATAAAAAATAAATGTTGACCAAACTATACGTATAATTGCGCACCGTACTGCTCGCACTGTACAGTGCTAAGGTACAGTGTACAGTGTATATAACTAAGGAAACGATAAACAGCTTTGCACGGCATAATTTGCGAGACTGCCTGCCAAGAACATACAAATTGTTAATCAGTTGAATTTTTATTCAATTCCTTTGCAATTTAGGATAAATAGGGTGAGAGAAACTTTTGAATGCTGCTTTATGAATGGTAATGGCAGTGTCCCCGTTTTGGTTTTTCAGTAACAAAAACACTACATGTTTTGGAGTTTTTTTTGCCTCTGAACCGAAAATGTCCCCGGATTTTGTCTCAGAAATCTGGTCACCTTATTCCAGCCCCTTGTATTAATGAAAGCCAATAGCATCTGTCCTTTCTGCGCCTTATCCTATCTCAATCTTCCTCTTATTCCTTCCCTCTGCTGGGCCCATTCCACAATGTTCCACCCTATCCACCTTTTTCCCAGGTGGGAGAAATGAATGCCGTCCCATCCCCACACTTCCCCCCAAGGCAGGTACCGGTACCAGTACGGTACTAACGGTACCAGCTAAACGGTACGGTACCGGTACCAGATTATACGGATTTATTTATTGGATAATTCTTCATGTCCGATTCTGGATTCTGGATATTACTGACTTAGGAACTAGTTTGTATGGTGCAGTGCAAGGCAGCCATGAGGCTCAGTCTGTCTATAGAGCCCCGAGTGAAACAATAACAGTGGACTTAGAAAATGGAAGCCAGCCAACGCAGCACAGCACATTCTCGGAGCAGCTATTACAGCCATATCATCCCCCAAAACATTTATGGCAGGGCCAGTTAGGTTATAATGGTTGGTTGTATTAGTTTATATATATTCGACATGCGGTGTGGCCTGTCCAAAATTACGCAGGTACGTACGCAACGCGGGACGCAGTGGGGCGGTGGCGGCCACTATGCTGGGCACCTAATGGCATGCCCGACACTCGTCAACAGACCGGCTACAAGGTTATATTGGAATAGATTACAAGAGTATGCGTTAGGAAAGAAGTGAGAGGGGGATGAGTAGGAGGAATATGCCCAGAATTGTCCAGAGTGGAGTTTTTAGAAAAAAAGTTTAAGAGAAGAGTTCAGCCTTAGAGATGGATGAGACGGCGGTGCTGCCGTCAGGACTAAGGAGAGGAGGGAAAGATGAAGAAGTGATATTGGAGATGTTTTTGGCTAGATGCCAGAGGGCACAGGAAGAATTAGAGAAAGCAAGGTTTTTGGCATTTTCTATTGATGAAAGAGTTTTTGATAAGTCGGAGAATAGATTAGGCACGATTCCGGGCAGAAATGTAGAGATCATGGTTAGCGGGAGTTCGAAGGCTCTGGTACCTTTTGTGAGCACGAGAACAAGCCTGATTAAACCGAGGCTTTTTAGGCTGCGGTGGAGACCCTTGACAGAGTCTCTATCAAGGGAGTCCAGGCCTCAGCGGTTAGCCACGGGTCACGGCCGCCCATGGCCTCACGGTTCTCGCACACATTTCATGGCTATTTCCACAACCATTTTCATCCCTACACTTTTTCTTATGGCTTTCCAGAAGGTTAAATAATAACTTTACTCAATTAACTGCTGGCTGCTAACACTGCTTGGAGAGGAACTCATGAAGGTACTGGTAGGCAAGTTTTCCTAATCTGAGGTATTTTCTGGTGTTTGCTTCCGATCATTTCAATGACTCTTCATCTGCCCGGGCCCAGCCTTTTTACCTTGTGCATTCATGAACCATGTCCACTGCGTTTGTTTACCGTTTACCGTTTACCGTTGATGAGGTTTCAGGCCCAGCTCCGCCGCTGATGCAGCGCTCTACTGTCTACTGTCTCTGCCTCACTACTGGACGCTAAGATCAGTGCCATTGCACTTTTTAGAAGTGTCTGTGCTTTTGGCCTTGGGTTCATCATTCCTTTTTCTCTTCCTTGGTTCATCACCCTCACCCACGCCAACACTTGCACCACAGAGGCGAGCACTGTTCCTTGCACCTGCTCTGCAATGTGTAAAGGAGATAAAAATGACCTCTATACCAGATAAGTTGCCACTCTGTAATTGTTGTCCATTTCTACTCCTGCAAATCCCCTATCAGCTGCTGCCCTCGAGGTTTCTTTCATATAGTTAACTATTTCCACACCTTTCTGGTAATCTTCTCGACTTTCCTCACCTGAGTCTAAGGCTGGGTAGTGGTGTGGACTCAACAGTGGCTGGCTGAGGGGCATTTTTGGGACACAAAATGAGGGTCATTACATCGGCTACAGTTGATGCAGTCACTCATTTGCTTGGTAGTAAATCATGGACCCCGCTGAGTGTTGTCCAAGAATAGGGGATAGGTGTTTGGAAGATTGTGTTGAGCTGACGGGTGGAGAAATTGAGTTTTTGAGGCACTGAAGGACACCAAGTTACCTCTGTCCCATTCAGAAATGATAGCAAGGTCAAAGGTTAATGTTCTGCAGCGTCCAGCCATGAGTCATGCTTCCCGATGGGTGGGTCTTCTGTTGTGATGCTGAGCAATGGATTGTAGCTTGTTTTGGAATTAAAGATTATTAATGTGTATTGCCTGGGCTTGGGATGACAGGTTCCTCTCTTCTCCTTTGTTGTATAACTGCAACAATAAACTATCAATCAATCAGTAATGAACAACATAAAGAGTGGGAGATAGCCCAGAGCCCTGCGGAACACCACTGTTTATAGGCGTAGGGGAAGAGCAGTGACCGTCTGTTAGTTAAGTAACACAAGGCCTCACTGTTGTGATTGTTTCTTGAAGTGACCACGTGGGCCGAGCGGAAAGCCATCTCTCTCTCTCTCTCTCTCTCTCTCTCTCTCTCTCTCAGGATAATCAAAATCGTTGTGTAAGGCAGAAATATATTATACAAACTTACACACACACTTATATACACTCAGTGGAAAGAATGAGCAAAGTGGCTGAGAGATGTGGTGTGAGAGGAGAGAGACAGAGAAGGCTGCAATGGTTGCGACATGTGAGGAGAGAGACAGGTGGCAGGGAAGGAAATAAGAAAGTGGCTGAGATGTGGTGTGAAGGAGACACAGAGGAGAGAGAGACAGAGAAGGCTGTAATGGTTGGGACATGTGAGGAGAGAGACAGAAGGCGGTGGAGGGAATGGAGGTGCCCGGGAGGAGACCAGTTGTAAGACCAAGGAGAGCATGGAGAGGAACAGTGACACAAGACTTGGGAGTGTTGGAAATAGAGGAAGGATTAGCACCGGACCAGCAAGATGGAGGAGGACCATGGCAAGTCCCACCCCAGGAAAGGGAGAAGATGGACCATAAGCCAAGATGATACAGGAACAAGGGAGAGGAACAGTGACACAAGACTTGGGAGTGTTGGAAATAGAGGAAGGATTAGCACCGGACCAGCAAGATGGAGGAGGACCATGGCAAGTCCCACCCCAGGAAAGGGAGGAGATGGACCATAAGCCAAGAAGATGCTGATGACCCTTTTCTAACTATCCCCGTCTTGATGCTGCTCCTCTTCCTCCTTTTCTTCCAGGCTTCCTTCTATTCTCTTCCTCTTCTTTCATAATTTCTTCCTTTCCTCCATTCCTTTTCTTTCTGTTCGTGCTTTTTCACAATATTTTCTTGTCCCTCTTTCTCTTCTTTCTTTCACTAGTCTTTTAATTCCTTTCTTTCTTTTCTGTTCTTGTTGTTCCTACATCCCTCTGTCTGTCTTTCTCTCTTCGTCTTCTCTTTTTTCTTGTTCTTCATGAAGGTGTCGCATGGAATGAAATCGCCGAGCACCAAGTTCCACCGTCATTCAGAAATGACAGCAAGGATAGGGGCTACCGGACGTAGTATTAATCTCCCCCATTCCCGTTTCCATCCCATCCCTTTTCCTTGGCTGTGACCCGCAGTTTTAAGCGTCCCCGGGGGGTTGGGGTTGATTAACACTACCTGGAGAGAGAGCGGATGGGGTCGAAAAAGTGTTGACTCCGCGGGGTGCGAGGCAGGACATCTTTAGGTTCCCCTTCGTATATTTCATGAATAAATAGTGTTCTATTTGTTATTATAGAAGAAAATATATTGAAAAGTATCAGAATATTTCTATGACTGATATTGTATCGCAAACTTTGCTGAAGTTAATATATTTCTTTTAGTTTGTAAAGACTCTTGTGTTGCCATTTGATTGTAAACATACAGTTATTCCTGAAGATTCCTTTATAACTGCCCGAAAAATGGCAAAAGACGGCAGATAGATGACTAAATATGGCATTATTATAGTAATATTTAATATATACCATAAAAAAGGGCATTTCTTGGTGACCACCTTAATTTAAGACAAAAATGCTACCAATGACACGACCTGGCAACCCCTATGTGGCTGCCCCATGGCCGCCCAGGTGTGTGTGACTAGTCATGGATACCAACCTGTCTCATAAATTAACATACCCGCGTTACCTGTTATTTACATGTAGATCAACAACGCTATTGTTTTGTTTTATGATATATAATTTATATGAATACAATGGTGTGTGAAAAATGCATTATTAATCTCGTTTTCTGTAATTATTGGTTTGTAAGTGCTGCCAATATTATTATGACCTGCGGGTTGGTCTTGTCTGGCCCATCGGGGACGGGGAGGGGATGGGGCGGTTTACACATACCCCAGACCCGCGTATGGGGATGGGGACGGAAAGGGAATGGGGAAGATTAATACTACAGCCGTAAGTGTTCTGCAGCGCCCAACCTTGAGTCCTGTAATTCCCTGCACCCGTCCCTGGCGGCAAGCTTACCTGGTGCAGACACATCAAGGGTTCTGCAGCATCCAACCTTGAGTCCTGTAATTTCCTGAACCCGTCGCTGGCGGCAGGCTTACCTGGTGCAGACACATCAAGGGAGTCGGCCACGTGGTCAGGCCTGTCAGCAGAGCCAGGGCGGGGTTGCCAAACACTGTCCTCCACCGCCACCACATACAGCAGCACCACACAACACCTCAGGGGAAGTGGATTTTCATGTGCCTGGCAATATGCTTCCTGGTCTTGAAATGTTTTAGACAAACATCACACTTGAACTCTCTCAGATCAGAGTGTGTGACAATGTGGCTGTTCAGCTCAGACTTAGAAAAGAACCTTCTGTCACACTCAAGACATTCATGAGGTCTTTCACCAGTGTGTGTAAGGGCGTGTGTGTTAAGCTGACTCTTCGTAATGAACACTTTGCCACACTCTTGGCATTCATGAGGTCTTTCACCAGTGTGTGTAAGGGTGTGAGTGTTAAGGTTACTCTTCGTACTGAACAGTTTGCCACACTCTTGGCATTCATGAGGTCTTTCACCACTGTGTGTAAGGGTGTGTGTGTTAAGGTGACTCTTTAAACTGAACACTTTGCCACACTCATGGCATTCATGAGGTCTTTCACCAGTGTGTGTAAGGGTGTGTGTGTTAAGGTGACTCTTCGTAATGAACACTTTGCCACACTCATGGCATTGATGAGGCCTTTCACCAGTGTGTGTAAGAGTGTGTTTGTTAAGGTTACTCTTTAAACTGAACACTTTGCCACACTCTTGACATTCATGAGGTCTTTCACCAGTGTGTGTAAGGGTATGTGTGTTAAGGCGACTCTTGTAACTGAACACTTTGCCACACTCCTTGCATTCATGAGGTCCTCCACCAGAGTATGTGAGTTTGTTTGTTGAGGTCACCCTTCCCAGGGAGTCTTTTCCCACACTCTTGGCACTCATGCTTCCCTTCAGCAGTGTGTGCAAGGCTGTGTCTGGTGAACTTGCTCTCGGTCTCAAACCTTCTCTCACTCAAACTCTCCCTTTCCTTTATGGCTGGAGATGCCAGCAGCAAGGTGGTGGTGGTGGTGGTGGTGGTTCTCCTGATCACCCCTGGTCAAAGCATGCAAGGTGCTGTTCAAAGTTATGGCACTGAATTTTTTCTTTGGCACAAACTACGTATGAAGTAATTGCACTGTACTGGACTGTATGGTCTGGCACTGATCTTCACAGCTGTGGCAGGCTGCTCCTGCTGGTCCTGGCCCCTCAGGCTGCTGCCCGGCCCTGCAGCCTCCACTGCAACAGAAGTCAGCGGCAGTGAGGACGCAGCACGGCACCCGCCTCAGACCCTCGCTGCTGCATCAGCACCAGGGGTGGCTGTTGGGACAAAGATCACAGCCTCATAGAAACATGCTTCAAACTGAATACCAAAAGCATCTACAAATTCCAAAAAAATGTAACAGACTACATCACAGTTACCGGTTTTCAACCCCAATATTGTGACAACTGCATCAAAGAAACTGAGGCAAAATAGACCCAGAGCAGTGAACTAGCTGCCCTTGAAGACCTGGAGGCAACCATGCAGCAGGCAGCTGAAAAGCACCTTGTGGATATGGGAAGCGGAAAACAGAGACAGAACAATGCTGCAGAACAGCCATCACAGAAAAGGGCATCAAGGAAGAGTGAACAGAGCAGGGAAGTGTGCAGAGCGCCGTTGCTTTGAGAGAAAGAACAACAAGATAACGAGGATAAAAAAACAAACAAAGAAAAGAGAAAAGTTGAAACGTGAAAGAATCAAATCGTCACCAACAAGATTAAAGGAGACAAAAACTCAGAAAGCTAACAACCGTGGAGGCAAATAAACACTCGGAGGCCAAGAAGTAAAGAAGAAAGCTCCCTCTTGCTCTCCGTGCAGCAAAGGTGCCAGACAAGGGGACCAGACCCAGGCTGTCCACTGCCTAGGATGCTGTGACCTCCATGACTACTAGAAGGCCTCTGGCTCAATAAAGAGACAAAATAATGCAAGCACTTGTGCTGTACAAAGTCCACAGCAAAACAATGGATGCGACAAACACTTGCCAAAACAACAAGACATTAACAAATATTGGGGAGGGGGGGGAGAGAGAGAGAGATTTACATAGATTTACATAGAAAATCATACCACACAGACCCCATGGTCCAGACTAGGTGGTCTGTCCTTAAACCTAAGTGATTCTACAGAAGGATCCAAAACGTTGCATTTCTACTCTAGTTCATATTAAGTTGAAGGAAGTGACGGTCAGGCTTATTTTTAAAGAATCAATTGTGTCACACTGGACCACTGAAGGTGGGAGGTTATTCCATTCTTGCACTACAACTTTGGTGAAGAAAAATTTGGTGCAGTCTGAATTTACGTGTCTGCATTTGAGTTTTATGCCATTGTTCCTCGTTCACAAAGTGTCATCAATCATAAACAATGTTGATCTGTCTACATTCGTGAAACCATTAAGTATTTTAAAACATTCAATCAGTTTTCCTCGGAGGCGATGTTTCTCAAGAGAGAACTTGTTAAGGGTGGAAAGCCTTTCTTCGTAAGATTTGTTGCGCAAGGAAGGGATAATTTTTGATGCCCGATGCTGAACAGCTTCTAATTTAGCAATGTCCTTTGCATGGTGGGGAGACCAAAACTGTACCGCATATTCCAAGTGGGGTCTGACTAAACTATTGTAGAGTGGAAGTATTACATCTTCATTGTTGAATAAAAAGTTTCTTTTAATGAAGCCCAACATTCTGTTCACTTTATTTGCTGCATCAATGCATTGATGTGAGATTTTGAGGTTTGACGCGATTTTGACCCCCAGGTACTTAACGCATTGAACGCTTGTGAGTTTAACACCGCCCATTTCGTAATTGAACATCTTATTTCTTGTTCCAACTTGAAGGACCTGGCACTTGTCTACGTTAAAGGGCATCTCCCATCTATCAGACCAAGCTGAAATTTTGTGCAAATCCTCTTGGAGGCTTTGCCTGTCTTCGTCAGTGAGAACCGAGTTACCAATCTTTGTGTCACCTGCAAATTTACTAATGCAATTATTAAGTCCAACATCCACATCGTTGATGTAAATAATGAAGAGCACTGGGCCGAGAACCGAGCCCTGAGGGACGCCACTAGTGACCGGCGCCCACTCTGAGTTACATCAGTCAATCACCACTCTTTGTTGTCTGTTGCTGAACCAATTCGCGATCCATTGGTTTACTTGACCGTCAATACCTATTTGCTTTAATTTATAAAGTAATTTATGATATGGGACTTTATCAAACACTTTCTGGAAATCAAGTATGACTACGTCCAGTGATTTGGTTACGTCATAAACTGAGAAGAGGTCGTTATAAAAGGTCAACAGGTTTGATAGGCAGGATCTTTTGTTACGGATGCCATGTTGTGAATCCCCAATTAATGAGTGGCTTTCAAGGTAACTCACAATTTTGTCTCTAATTATGCTCTTGAGCAGCTTACCTACAACTGAAGTTAGACTAATGGGCATGTAATTACCTGGTATTTTTCTGTCTCCTTTCTTAAAAATCGGTGTCACGTTAGCCTTTTTCCAATCCAAAGGGACGATGCCTTGTTGCAAGGACATATTAAAAAGTTGTGAGGGAAGAGAATTTCAATCTTTGTTTCTTTAAGCAGTATAGGATATATTTGTCGGGTTCGGGACTTTTATTTGTTTTAAGGGATTCGAGACCTTTAATGACTTCATCGGTAGTTATTACAAAGTTTGGCAATGCATGCTCGAGATTTACGTTAGCAATGTTGTCGTCACTGGTGTTGGTGGAAGTGGTGGGAGACTGCTTGTATTAACCCCTTCACTACTGCCGGGCCAAAACAGCACCCCGCACTGTATCCAAAATCACCGCGTGCGCCAAATTTCAAATGTCGCTATTGAATAAACCAAGTTTTCAGCCATAAACTCAACATAATCATCATGCGTTATATATGAAAACATGAAGAATTAAATGGTGCATATAAAGAAACATAAATTATTTGATAATTTTGAGATGTAAGCATATAGAGATAAAATAACTCGTACACTGGCTAAAGCGAGCCACGACGCAGTATGTGCATCCTTGGATATGGTACAGGGCACACAAGGACACAGTATATGCGTCCTCGTGTTGAATGGGTTAAACATCCTAGAAAAGTAATTGTTTAAGAGGTTTGCAATGTGTTGGCTGTCAGACACTTGTGCACCGTCACTGTTTGTTGAAGGTCCAATTCCACTTCTGATCGCCTTCTTATTTTTTATATAACTGAAGAAGGGTTTCGGATTATTTTTACAGTTGGCTGCAATGTTTTCTTCATACCTACACTGCCTGACATACTAATCTTTTCACTCGCTGCCTGGCTTCATGATGAAGTCTAATGTTTTCGGGCGTGCTTTGTTCTTTCTTTAGCCTGCAAAGCAATTTTCTCTCCTTAATCGAGTGTTTAATTTCACTATTATTCCAAGGTGGGCTTTTATTAGTGTTACTTTGCTTCTCACACATTGGGACAAAAGTGTTCTGCTGAGTGAGTAAATAATCTTTAAAGTTTTGCCAGGCTTTCTCTACATTGTCGTCACCTGTATTATTTGTCGGATTTCTACAAAATTACCTCTTGAAATTTATCACCTTTTCTTTATTTTCAGTCACTGTTGATTGAGCTCTGATATCGACGCACACTAATCTATGATCACAAGAACCAAGGTGTTCTCCTACCGTGACATTACTGACTAGGTTATCTTGGGTCGCTACAACAAGGTCAAGTATGTTATTTTGTTGAGTTGGTTAAGAAACCATTTGGCTTTGGTAATTTTCTTCTAAAAATTCGATCATTCTATGTGACTCGCCTTCTGTGCCTGACAGTGTTACCCAGTCGATATGGGAGAGATTAAGGTCTAATATCAGTGAGTCGCTGTTATTAAGTGACTGCATTAAAACACTGTACATTTCAACATCTTCTTTAAGTGATTGCCCCGGAGGCCTGTAGGTGACAGATATATTTAGATTGAATTTTGCAATGTTTACTCGCACGCACAAATGTTCAACGTTAGTCTCTTGGTGCTCTGTCAGTGGGTTGCAAATAGTTTTTGATGTAAAGGGCGACGCCACCACCTCTACAGTTAACACAATCTTTTTTGAAGAGTGTAGCCATGTAGTAATTCACTTTATTATGGCCTTCCTAATATCTGCTGAAGAAATTACAACTTGTCATGAGCAGAGCTGCAAGGGTAATGAAGGCTCTGCCCCCCGTGAGAGAATAACACTTGCACTTATAGACTTGCATTGGCTACCCATTAAGGCACGAATAGTCTACAAAATATGTGTCTTGACTTACCAAGCAAAGCGACCTGGTAAACCTGGATATATGAGAAATTTACTACAGGATTTTCATTGGACACCGCCATGTCGGTGAGACACAGTGCAGAACAGCACAGACTCTATGAGCCCAGGGTCAACCTGGAACTGGGTCTCAGAGCATTTGAAAAGAGTGCCCCGCGGCTCTTTAATGAGTTACCCGGGGATGTTAACCCGTAGCGTACCGCCCTATGTGATACAAAAGTGGCCCCCAGTACCGCACTGGGAGTAAAATTTTTTATTGGCTAAATCGCTTCAAAATGACCCCAGTAACAAGGAAAATAGCTTCATTCCATTCACCATCGCCCATAAGTGCTCCGCAGTTACCTACCCCCGTACGCTTGTGGTTTACTCATGCCGCGGCCCACAAGGTGCCGTCCCGTGTCTTGGTATAGTTTATATATACTGTATATATATATATATATATATATATATATATATATATATATATATATATATATATATATATATATATATATATATATATATACATACACGAGCATATATTGTTTTTTGTGTCTTAGAGTGCTAAAAGTATGTACAGCCGGTCGATATACATTGTTTTTCAGTGCAAAATCAAGTGTTTTTATGTACGAAAATGGTTCCATAATTCAATACTTGGTAACTGTGATAGAATGTGTGTGTGACAGGCTCAAGGTCACTACTCGGCTGACCTCACAATGATTATAGAACGTTTTCACTTTGCTTCGGACTTGATTTCGTTTGTGTCACACGCCCAAATTCACTTTCCATGGGGTCGACATCACCCCAGAGGGCATATTGGCCTGGGAGAGGCTAGGCTGACTCACAAGTCGACGCTCTGACCCATATGAGTGTATAGATGCGGACAGGAGTGTCCTTTCAATTGCAATTAATTACGGTAATTTGCAAACGCGTCTGACGCGTCAACGGTATATGATTGCAAATCGCTTTTAACGCGTGAGATGCGTCAACGATACTCTACGGGTTAAGAACAGTGGCAGTCTGGCAATCTTCAAGAAAGCGCTGAAGACTCACTTATTCACTAAATCCTACGACTTTACAAACGTGAGGATCAGGGTTGCAGTAAAGGAAATAATTGAAACATATACTCCTATTTTTCAAAGAATCACTTCACATACACACATAGATCATCCACAGTCTTTTCTGATACTTTGATTTGAAGCTGCTGTCATTTTTCTTTGAGCAATTTCAGTGAGGACATGTCAAAAACATAACATGATCTGGTTAGACTGTTAAGAGACTAGACAGAGTTGTGGTGTGGTGCTGGCCATGGCTGGCTGGCTGGCTGCAGCTGGTCAGTCTTAGGACTGGCTCAAACAGCCAGCCAGGTTCCCAAATAAACACCACTGAGTGCCAGGATTCGAACCCGGGCCTTCTGACTAGAAGTCAGGGCAGTATACCGACCAGACCACTTCTAGTCAGAAGGCCCGGGTTCGAATCCTGGCACTCAGTGGTGTTCATTTGGGATGTTTTTCAATGTGTTAAAACAGTTTCTCTAATGTATTTACCGTATGTACCATAAGGGTTTGATTAAAAGCGTTTCCGTCAGTCATGGGTGTGGGCGGGGTTACCTTCACCTTCATGTCCACAGTGCGGGGCTGGGGCGTCAGTTAATGGCTGCAGAAGTGGCCTCTGGTGCGGTAACCTTTTAGCCCATCGGTGGTCTGATCGGTATGCTGCCCTGACTTCTAGTCAGAAGGCCCGGGTTCAAATCCTGGCACTCAGTGGTGTTCATTTGGGATGTTTTTCACTGTGTTAATACAGTTTCTCTAAAGCCAACCAGGTTATTTATCACGATGGAATATGATACACGGTTACTCCAACATGTGTTTTAAAATAATGTAGACAATAATGAGGTTTATGTTCATTTAATTATTTTCATTTAAAAAAATATATAAAAAATCAATTTAGATAAAAAATCTGATTTAAATTTTTAAAAACCCAATTATTTTATTTAAAAAAAAATCAACAACCCTGGTGAGGATTGAGGACAACTTTAGGTGCTAATGTTACTGTTGTAATACTGGCGGCCCTGTGGAGCGCTGCTGCGGCAGCGGACCGGGGCCTGAAACCTCATCACCGGTGAACGTAAACAGGTAAACTTTACATGGGCAAGCTTGGGTGTGATTCTGGAATAATACCAAGCTGTCACTTCAGGCATAAAAAGCTTGGGTAAAATTCTAGTGTTTGCCCATACTCCCCCCTCCCCCCCAAAACAGGCTTGGGGACCTGTGGGAATGCGGGTTTTCGGGTGGGGGACACGAAATCCGTAGCAATCTCGTATTTTTTTTGCGGCGGGGGGGGGCAAAAAATCCCTAGATCTAGGAAATTCCCTACATTTAAGGATTTGCCCCACCACCACTAAAATGAGTGTTTGCGACGAATTTAGTGTTCCCCATACAGAAACCACACATTCTCACTGGATCTCCATGCTTGTTTTGGGAGAGAAGCGTAGTGAGCCCACCAAACGATGTTCACCTAACCGTCTGGCGTGACGCCAGAGGCCATCTGCGCCTACATAAACCGCCTACATCACACTCATGCCCTCTCTAGCACCGGTGCCAGTAAGTTGTCGCCTCATCGCAAGGTTTCTGTCCTGATAGTAGTGTACGTGGCACCAAACACGGTGTATCTTCATTGTTTATCACTGACACAAACAAAACCACCGGCTAGCCGTGATCCGTCCAACGCTGCGTCTTAAACAGTACTGTGGGTTCTACACAAAGTGCAGGCTCTCGAACCTCCTGCCCGAGCTGTTCGAACACGTGGATCCTGACTGACCATATTCTGAATCTGCTTCACGGGTTTGTGTTCCCAGTATACAAGGTGATTGTGGCTATTGACTCCGTGCCTCCAGCATACGATAATATGCCTCCATTTATCATAGTTAAAACACAAAATACATGTCCCTCAACCATAATATGAAGGCTGCGCCAGTAGCGGATCCAGATCCAGCCCCTTCCCCCAACGGTCTTGGAGAACCCGCGGGAAGTCGGGGTATTTGGGTGAGGGAGCATATTTAAACTACTCCAACCGAACTTTACGACCTGCTAACGGGAAGGCTTTGCCCCCCCTCGACCCCCCTGCTAACCAAGGGGGGGCTGCGCCACCCCCTGGACCCCCCCCTCTTTAAATACCCCACCCAAACTTTACGACCTAACAGCTAACTGTGGGGCATTGAAAGAAGTGCTTATGTCCCCTTCTTCAACATTAGCTATTACATTACTGACGACACCAAGATGGTCCGCCGGCTTCACCAGACCCGTCCTCCTCCGAAGAAGCTTCATCACTAACCTGCTTCACGCGTTCGTATGTGCTACCAGTAAGTGAATACATAGTCGTATATGACGGTTGCAAGATTCTTATGACGTAAATTACTTACCGTTTAGATGCTTCATTATGACCGTAATACTGAGAAGGGGGGCTTCGCCCCCCTCTAACCCCTCTTTGGTATGGAGAGTGAGTGAAATTGCGTGGTTTCCGTACGTTGTAAAAAATCCTGGAATGTATGAAATTTCCCTACATCTAAGTAATTGTAAGGAATTTCCCAACATCTAGGGTATTTTTCAACCCCCCATAACTCAAAAACTATGCATTTGCGACGCATTTCATGTTTACCACTGCATTCCCCGCAGTCTCAATGGCCCCCTAGCCAATTTTGGTTGCGAGGGCTGAGTATTGGCAAACACTAGAATAATACCAAAGCTTGAAACAGGTAAACTTGACATGGGTGAGCTTGGGTGTGATTCTGGAATATTACCAAGCTGTCACCTCAGCCACAAAAAGCTTGAAACAGGTAAACTTGACATGGGTAAGCTTGGGTGTGATTCTGGAATATTACCAAGCTGTCACCTCAGCCACAAAAAGCTTGGGTAAAGATTTGTATTAGGTCCGTGCCAGTATCTCATAATCTACTCTATGAAACATCAGTATCTCTTCATATATCTTTTCTACAAACCTTCAACAGTCATGGAAATGCTTTGAAAATCCCATTCAAGGACTTTTTTTTTACTCTTGAAAATAGGGGATAATGTTTACGAAAGCGCGTTGCCTCCTCTGCTGGCCGCGGCGACGCTGCAGCCACCGCAGCCGCAAAATAGCTCGCAGAGGGCTTAGGGTTGGGGAGTATATTTAAACTACTCCAACCGAACTTTACGACCTACAAACGGGGGGGGCTGCGCCCCCCTCGACCCCTCCTTCTAACCAGGGGGGGGGCCCCCCCCGCATGTATATGACTTATTTCAGCGAGGAGGTATTTCTCGCAACACCCGCTGCAGCGTCGCTGCGGCCAGCAGAGGAGGCAACGCGCTTTCGTAAACATTATCCCATATTTTCAAGAGTAAAAAAAAAGTCCTTGAATTGGATTTCCAAAGCGTTTCCATGACTGTTGAAGGTTTGTAGAAAAGATATATGAAGAGATACTGATGTTTCATTAGGTAAGTAATGAGATACTGGCACGGACCTAAAACGAATCTTAACCAAAGCTTGAAACAGGTAAACTTGACATGGGTAAGCTTGGGTGTGATTCTGGAATATTACCAAGCTGTCACCTCAGCTACAAAAAGCTTGAAACAGGTAAACTTGACATGGGTAAGCTTGGGTGTGATTCTGGAATATTACCAAGCTGTCACCTCAGCCACAAAAAGCTTGAAACAGGTAAACTTGACATGGGTAAGCTTGGGTGTGATTCTGGAATATTACTGACCCATCACCTGAACCTCCCCCAAAAAGCTTGTAATAGGTAAGCTTGAAATAGATAACCTTGAAATACGCACTGGGTGGGCGTGGGGGCACTGTGTGGGCGTGGGCGGCGTGGCAGACTCCTCAGCGTTGCTCTGTTTACCTCCGTTGTTCTTGACCTTGATCGTGATGTCACAGGAGTCCTGAGAAGGGAGGCTGTGGGTTTTGTATGTCCTTATACAGTGGGATTGATAGAGGCTGGGAATTGAATGTGAAAAAGAATGCAAAAATATTTATGAATGGTCAAGAAATGGCCGGAGGGGGCTATATAGTGAGTTAAGTGCCTTGGGTCAGTTATGTGTAAGCATGGTGGTGCGGAGGGAGAGACAGGAGAAAGGGCATGTTGTTGTTGTTGTTGTGTAGTGCGGCGACTATGCCTGATGAACGAGCTTCCCATAACCTGCTTAGCCACTGGGGTACCTCTTTGGCCGACTCGGTATTATATATAAGTACACAGACCCCTTGCTCCAGACTAGGTGGTCTGTCCTTAACCCGAAGTGATTCTACATTAATCAGATGGCTCCAAAACTTTGCATTTCAACTCTAGTTAATATTAAGGCCCCTTTGTGGGCGCTTATAGAGCGGACGCGGGCCTTCCCGCGTATCCTTTCAGACGGCACGGGTGAAAACTGGCCGCCACCCGCACGAAGGTGGAAGGAGAAAGACAGGATGAAGGTCAGGGAGAGCACGCAGGGCATCTGGAGGAAAGGAGAGAGAGAAATAGAGCTGGAGGAGGAAGGGAGATAAAGGAAGAAAATGAAAGACCAAAAATTAAGATAGATGGCAGAGTGAAAAGAGAAAAAGGAGAGAAGGAAGATGAGGAAGTAAACACGAGGGAGAAGAGCATCAAAATTCTTCCTAGAAATAAAGTTGAAAATAAAAAGTGCAACAGGAAAATGAACGCACAACAAATCACATTGAAATCAAACAAGATACTGAAGGAGTTTTCTTCGGAGAGATGAGCGGGACATGGCGTGTGAAAACATGCATTGAACACTGTACCTTTGCTGCTATGCGGGCCCGCAGATGACCCAAGCGTTGACGTCCGCGGCGTGTGAAAGGTTCATAGAAAACATGCATTGAACACTGTACCCTTTGCTGCCATGCGGGCCCGCAGATGACCCAAGCGTTGACGTCCGCGGCGTGTGAAAGGTTCATAGAAAACATGCATTGAACATTGTACCCTTTGCTGCCATGCGGGCCCGCAGATGACCCAAGCGTTGGCGTCCGCGGCGTGTGAAAGGTTCATAGAAAACATATATTGAACACTGTACCCTTTGCTGCTATGCGGGCCCGCAGATGACCCAAGCGTTGACGTCCGCGGCGTGTGAAAGGTTCCATAGAAAACATGCATTGAACACTGTACCCTTTGCTGCTATGCGGGCCCCCAGATGACCCAAGCGTTGACGTCCGCGTCGTGTGAAAGGCTCCATAGAAAACATCAGGCATTAGTTGACGCGTTATAAGCGCGGACAAGTCTTAGTGTGAAAGGGCCGAAGTTGAAGGAAGTGTCGGTCGAGCTTGTTTTTAAAGGAGTCAATCGATCGTGTTACACTGGACTGGTTTGATTATTGTTGCAAAGTTACACAGCAGAGGAGGAGGAAATTATCTTGCCATCGCCATTATATATAAACTCAGGTCTTCTCTTTCCGTCACCATTGCCATTAATTAATTCCCTATACATGAATGGGGTGGCGTAACAAACTGTACCTTTGCAGCAACAAGCCATCAATCAGTTTATCTTCTCTTATCGCTACCGTTGATCCATCGTGAACAAACTAGTGTCATGTAGCTACGTCTTCAGTCACTGGGGCCGGGCAGTGCCAGGGCCGGGTTTTCTGTTACCTATTTATGAACAGTGATATCAACTGTTGTCAAAAATCTCCCGTAATCTGAGCCTTGACACAACCCTGCGGGAGGCACATTAACCATAGCTGGGCGTTATCGCGATAAGTTATCGCGATACCTTATCGCTGATAACAAAATCGGGTTATCGGCCATCCGCTACTTATTTAAATACATATCGGTATCTTTGTTACTTTTGTAACCAAACCAGAGTTAATCGCTACTTTTTTCCACCTCTCAAAATATAAAAAAAACGTTGTCTCCTCCCTACTGCGCATGCGTGCTCCGGGCGCCCGGTTTTGTTTGAAAAAACTTCGGGGTATGAAATATCTTCGGTGAAGAGATTTCATACTTAGATCATCAATATTAAAACACTAGGTTATTTTTTATGTTAGAGTCAAAAATCAATATATCAAAGATAAAAATCATTTAACTTTGCCCAAAAAATGATTATTCACTGCCTCAAATTTGATAATCCATATTCGTTTGTGAGCATGCCATGGTATTGAAGGTACCCGGTGTTGTGTTATTTGGTGTCCCATCGTCAAAAGCTGGCGCTTTTGTTTACAAACACTGGTCTCTCGTGAACTGCGCATGTTCAGACCAGTAAGCGTAGCCCTCTACAGTCTCACAAAGCTTTTTAACACATTAAGAGTCTGTAAGGCTGAATCAGACAATCAGTACCACCATCCTCGCTGTTTCTAGAACGACACTCTGTACATATAAATCCATACAACTCGTACAGTGTCGTTCTAGAAACGGCGGGGATGATGGTAGTGGTACTGTATGTCTGATTCAGCCTTCCAGCAACTCTTAATTACGGTTAAAATGCTTTGTGAAACTGTACAGGTCTACGCTTGCTGGTCTGAGCATGCGCAGTTCACGAGAGACCAGTGTTTGTAAGCAAAAGCACCAGCTTTTGACGGTGGGGACGCCAAAAAACACAACACCAGTTCAGGCTTTTCTGGCATTACTGTCTATAGGTACGTGTCAAAGTGTGGTTTTCAGGTTTTTAAGTTTTCTAAAATACAGATAATGAAAATTTGAATTCATATATGATTTTTTATTTGAAATACTAATATAGTATAATTTTCGCCTATCGGACTTATCGCTAGCTAGTATCGGAATTGTGGATTTATATCGGGTATCGGTTATTGGTTATCGCCTATATTTGTGTCTCCAGTTAACGAATATCGGTTATCACCGATAAGGTTTTCCATTATCAGTTAGCGGTTATCGGGAATAAGGTTTTCTGTTATGATGCCCAGCTATGACATTAACACCTGCGCTATAATGATCGAGGGGCTCCGGGGAACGCAACAAGCACACATTTGTCAAGTACATTTTTCGTCAAAACTCACCTATACTTATAACACAACAAAGGAATGTCATGGTGAAGTAACTACCCTAGCTAATTATAGCAATTGTAGGGATGAACAAATAAGGTGCAGCTTACCTATAGCCTATATAGCAGCAGTTAACCCAAACTTTTCAGGCCACGCACCAAGCTGTGACCGAGTCCACGCCCCCGCTAAGATTCCACCAGTACTGAGGTCTGTCGATTTCCTGAAATTTCGTCCATTTTTTGACGAATTTTGTGCTCGCAAAGTACGAGGCTCTGAGCGATGGCTATCAAAACTGAACGAAAATGTACCTGGGGGTGAATGAATGTGCTCAGAGTCTGGGTAAGTTTCAAACAAAGAACAGACAACTCCGCTGAAGTGTACAGCAAACGTTAATTACTTTTAAAACAATGGCAGTTAATGATGTGTTTGACATTTTAACGAGACATAAAATCCGCAATTACACAGTTTTTTCCTTACGCACGCCTATATAGTGATCAGCTCACGCACCACTCTTTGGGAACAGCTTGTAGGCTGAAAAAAATATCCATCACTGCGTCGCCGTGTGACAGGCCTGTGTATGTGTGTATTTAGGCCCAAGTTTGTCCATTAGCTTGTCTCAGGTGTGGAGTAATGGAGCCAAGGGAAGTATATAAGAAAACGGCCGGAGTCGCCCTTACGCGGGACACTCGTCCTTTCACGGAACCCTGCACCAATATTTCCGCCTGCGGGTCACACTCGTCCTTCAGGGGTTACTGCAACCTCCTCAGCTGCGGAAACACTAAGAGTAGGACAAGAAACATTATTCCCAGCTGTTGGCAAACTCTTTGGAAACATTTGTCTTCAAAGAATTTGGAAATTAAAATGTTTCCAAAGAGTCGGGAAACATTGCTTCCCAACAGTTCCTTTTAAGATACAGTTATGTTAGGTTTGAGTTAGTGTGGCTGGATTTGTTGAGTTCATTATTTTTTCGTGTATATTTAGTGAGTAGCCTATAATGCATTTTCCCGTAGATTGTAGTTTCTGGGTGAAGTCCCTCAATGTGTCCGCCCCCCTCATCATGGATACTATTTATTGTTTTACTGTAGCACTTGTCCCCCGCCAGTACAGCTTTTTGTGTCATGGTGCTCCCTACAGATGTGGCAATAGTTGTACAATAACACCATGTATTGCCTGGGCCGGGTTGGGAGGGCAGGTTCCGACCTTCTCCTGTGTTGTATAACTGCAACAACAAACTGTCAATCAGTCCTACAATATGTGGCAGGCTTCGTGCTGTGCCGTTGTTGTCACTGGCGGCGGAGTAGGCTGCGGTGGAGACCCTTGACAAGGGACTCCAGAGGCCTCGGCGGTTAGCCACGGGTCACGGCCGCCCATTGCCTCACGGTTCTCACACATATTTCATGGCTATTTCCACCACCATTTTCATCCCTACACTTTTTCTTAAGGCTTTCCAGGAGGGTGAATAATAACGTTACCCAACTGACGTGGTCATACTATGGTACGTTATTATTCATGTGCACGATGCCGCAAAACACTCCAAAGAGCTTGGAAAACTATAAAGCCAAATGGAAGAAATAAGAATGAAAATAGAAAACGGCAACAAAGGCAATCTTCACTCACGTGTTTACTCGGTGTTGTTCCTTAAAGGTGCTTCCTGTGCAGGGCCCTGCATGCAAAGGTTCCTCTGCAATATTCACCCAAGGAGGAGGGCTGAGTGTTACTGTTACTTAAAGGTGCTTCCTGTGCAGGGCCCTGCATGCAAAGGTTCCTCTGCAATATTCACCCAAGGAGGAGGGCTGAGTGTTACTGTTACTTAAAGGTGCTTCCTGTGCAGGGCCCTGCATGCAAAGGTTCCTCTGCACTGGACTCCTCCGTGTTATTTTGGCGGAGGTCATCATAAGAACATAAGAACATAAGAACGTAAGGAGTCTGCATGAGACCGGTTGGCCTATACCCAGCAAACATTGAACTATAGTGAATCCACGAGGAACTGGCGGATTGGGGGGGTTCTGCGGGGGTTTCTCCTCCCGTACCACGCTGCCACATCTCTTGTCTCCAATTGTGGGATTAGAGTCAAGGTGTTAAGTGGACTACCATTAGCCTCCCTTCATTTCCTCCTCCTCTTCCTCCTTCTCTCTCTCTCTCTCTCTCTCTCTCTCTCTCTCTCTCTCTCTCTCTCTCTCTCTCTCTCTCTCTCTCTCTCTCTCTCTCTCTCTCTCTCTCTCTATCTATCTATCTATCTATCTATCTATCTATCTATCTATATCTATCTATCTATCTATCTATCTATCTATATCTATATATGTATATATATATATATATATATATATATATATATATATATATATATATATATATATATATATATATATATCTTCTTCGGGGACGAGAATACAGGTTGTCTTGGTGACCTGTTCGTCATGCACTCATGATCCAGTTTGGCGCAGACTCTTTCAATAGTTCTTTCACTAATATTAGTGGCTCTTGCTGTTCTTGCAGTTACTGTTGTGAGTGGTATGATAAATCCTCTGTTGTTTTTTTCGTCTAAAAAGTACTTGTTTACATTGTAAATGAGTTCTTTCTCGCGGCTGTGCAGCCAACGACGTGGAGAGGCAGGGAGAGGGAGGGAGGGGAGAGGCAGAGGCGGGAGCGGGCTACCCATGGGCCCATCTGCTGACCCTTTCCATGACCTTGAGAGAAGTGACCTGGGCTCTGGATGTGTAGAATGACAACGTTGGAATACAACGGTGTCAAGTGTCGTGGTATTTATACAAAATATTTGTTATTATCTTAAAAACGAAACAATCTCAACGCTATATGACTTTATTGGATTATCCAATTATTTAATTAAATTCATTTAAAGTTAGTAAATAGCTGACATATGAGAGGAAGCGAGAAGTGTTGAGAGTGTGTGGCAAGGTGCGGTGCGGGGCTGACCCGCACCTCTCACCCCCCAATCCGCCAGTTCCTCCTGGATTGACTATAGCGGACCAGTAACGGGAGAAATGGGGTATAACGGATACTGGCATTTAGCAAACGGGTCGATTAATATTCGAAATCGGATTCCTGCATTGCATTTTTACCGGATAGCCATTATCGGGCCGTTAACCTTTTTATTATAACAGGTTGGTGAATAGCGGCCCTTATCCGGCATACAGTAAGAATACCGACAAAGAAATTGCAGCAATATTCTTCATTTATTTCCCCGTGTTCACTGCAAATTAAATCATATTCGACTGTTTTGCAAATGACATTGAATTCAATTTCTTCGTCCAAAGAAATTTAAATCTTCTTCTTCTTCTTCTTTTGACCTGTGCCGCTTTGTATCGCTTCTTAGGTCCTCCTTCTTTCGTTCTTCTTTTCTTCTTTTTCACTTCTACACTCTTTTCTTTTCAGTATACATCACTTGCTTAAGCACTTCATCCTGAAACTTAGGTTTTCTGTCCTTTTCTTTTCCAGATTTATTTGCCTATGTGCTTTGCTATTTTCCACTAGTACACTTTTCACTCCACTTTTACTGCTCAGATCCTTTTTCCCAAACACATGCCAAGAAAATTTTTGTGTGAGGTATTAATTTCACTGCTTCCTCCTTACTGCCATATAGTCCTAACACGGTACTTACTCCTCCGTCTTCCTCCTCCAATCTGCTATGCCACTCTTCTTCCTCAATAATTTCCACTACTGAAGCCAATAGCCTTTGCCTCTCCTCTTCATACCTGTCACAGGCCACTATCAGGTGCTCTATTGTTTCCTTTTCCCCTATACACAGGCTACAGTTTTGGTCCTGCTCGTCTCTGCTTCTCCCCTTTACTTCTAGAGTTCCAGACCTTGTCTTGAACAGCAGCTTACTCCCCCAGTCTCCCCGGTACCAATTTTCTCTTTCAGGCTTTTGTTTTCTCTTGTACCATTTTAAAGTCGACTTTTCTGCTGCTCCTGCTTGCCATTTTTCCAGGCCATTGGTGGCAATGCATTTCTTGATGTCCTTAACCCTCATTCTGTTCCACTCATTTTCAAGATTTTCTTTCCTCTTCCATGTAGCTATTTCTTTTTTCCATGAGGATGTTGTTCTGTCCTCTGTTATCACCTTTTTTACCCATCTTTCTTCACTTAGTCCTTCGATTTTCTTCATAAATCCCATCTTACCCTTTATAATTCTCTCCTTAAATGTACTCCATCCCATTTCTCCCCTTAAGGCCTCTACGGCTGTGCATCTAGGAGCACCCAGTCCCATGGTGTTCTGCACCTTTTCTAATCTTGCCAGGTCACCTTCCCTGTACTCTGTTATTTCTGACCCGTACAGGCAGTATGGCACCGCTATCCCCTTCCACATACTCCTGCCTACCTCGTATTTATTAATAGTCCTGCTGCCTGCGTTCATGATCATGCCCACTCCTCCTGGCTTTTCCTTCGTTTATTTTACTTTGTTTCTCCCCTCCTACTCCTTCTTTGCTGACTTCCAATCCCAAGTATGTGTACTTCTCCACTCCCTCTATTATGATGTTTCCCAGGACCCACTGGCTATTGGCATTGTTGTTAAATTCTATGGCCTTACATTTCCTGGCACTGAATATCTTCCACTCCCTCCCATACTCGGTGGTAATCCTCAGTAGCTCCTCCTTATCTGCCTTGTTTTCTGCCATGAGTACAATGTCATCTGCGTAAGCTAAGCACCCAAGTTTTCTGTCTATTACTCCTTTTTCTGATTTTCACAAGGAGTTCTTCTACATAAAAGTTAAACAATGTTGGTGACATCACACATCCCTGTCTCACTCCAACATTGTTCTCCGTCCAGTCCGTGGTGGTGTCTCCCAATGAAAATTTTACCATATTTTCATTGTACATTTCCTTTATCACCTCTGCCACTTTGCTATCTATTCCAATGTGCTTTAACAATTTTATTAGCTTACTTCTGTCCACTGTGTCATATGCCTTTTCAATGTCTATAAATATCAGGTACAGCTCTTTTCCTTGCTTCTTATTTCTGTTTATTATTTCCTTAAGAACCAACACATTTTCCAGCCCACCTCTTCCTTCTCTGAATCCACTCTGTTCCTCTCCCCACGCCTTGGATTCCTCTGCCCACATTTTCAGCTTTTCATTCAAGATTTTTCCAAATATCTTTGCCATGATGTTCATGATGTTCATGCCTATAATTTTCTATTTCCTCCTTAGGTTTCCCTCCTCCTTTGTGAATCAGTGTTACTCTGCTTCTTTTCCAGTCTTGTGGGATCTCACCCTCCTCCAGTATTATTTGGAACATTTCATGCAGGATATGTTTGAGTCTTTCTCCTCCATATTTTGTAAATTCACCGAGCACTCCATCCGCTCCGCCTGCTTTTCCATTCTTTATACCTTTTAGTGCTTTTTCCAAATCCTTCAGTTCTATTGTAACACCTCCCATTTCTTTTTTGTCACAGTATATTGTTGGATCTCCCGTTTGGTCTTCTTCAGTGTCGGTCTGCACTGTGCTCCTCCAGTATCCCTCTATTGCCGTTCTTATCTCTTCATCATTGCTGGTTTCTTTTCCCTCTATCCTCAGCTTCACTTCCTGGTTCGTTTCTCTACCTCTCAGGTTCCTCCGCAGTCTTTTCCATCCCTCTTTCTCTCTTTCTCTTGGAGGCATCTCGTTCAGTTTCTGAGCCTGCTCCTCCTCCCATATTGCTATCTTCTTACTCATCAGTATCTGTGTTTTCTTTTTCTCCTTCTTATAGGTGTCCCAGCCTCTTGCCATTTTTGTCTGTACTGTTCCCCTTGCTTCGTCATCATTTTGCTCAGGTCTCTCTGCTTCCTGTTCTCTTTTTTCCTGGTGCTCCATGCTTCTTCCACCTCTTTGTCCCACCATCCTTTTAGCCTTGTCTTCCCTTCTTTGAATCTTTTGTTTCCTACATTTGTCTTTGCTTCTTTAAGTATTGTTCTTTTTATTCTTTGTTCCCACTGGGTTATTGTTGCCTCCCCTTTCTCACTGCATCCCTGCATTTCTTCATCCAGTCTCCTGCTATAGGTCTCCCAGTCAGCTTCTGATAAATTCCACTTTTCTCTCCATCGGGTCTTTTTTTCTCCCCTTTCTTTCCTCCCTTCACCACAGGGTACCCCTATCAGCACATGGTCTGAGATGTCAATTTCTTCATTTTTCTAGATCAAGCACTTCTTTTTCATCACTTCATTCACTAGAATGTAGTCTATGGCTGACTCTGCACCTCTGTCTCTCCATGTAAGAGTATTTTCCAGTTCCCAGTTTTAATTCTTAATTTTCTATTTTCTGCAAAATCCAGGATCATCATCCCATTTGTGTTAGTTCTCTCATTATTGAGTCCAATGTGTCCGTTCAGATCTCCCATAATCACCCACTTCTCCTTGCCTATTGCCATGCCGATTACTGTCATTAGATCATATAGTTTCTTGTTTTCTTCATAGTTTTCTGGTCCCTCCACTCCCATATACACCACTGTGATCCACCACACTTCTTTCACATCCTTGATTTTTACCGTGGTAATATCCCCTTTTCCATGGATCAGCCTGTTTTCCATTTCTTTGCATATCTGCACTTCTGACATACTCCTGCCTTCTTTCTCCTTCATTATTACTCCCACGCCACCAACTTTCTTTTCTCCAACCTTCCTTCCTTTTCCTATGCATGTCCGTCCTCCTTCCCATTTGATGCTATTGTGCCAACCTGTCTCTCCTACTCCGACGACATCGTACTCCTCTCCTTCCTTCAATACAGTTCTCCATTTTCCTTCGTTCCAACCCCTTGTATTAATGAAGGCCAATAGCATCTGTCCTTTCTGCTCCTTCTCCCATCTCACTCTTCCTCTTATTCCTTCCCTCTGCTGGGCCCATTCCACAATGTTCCACCCCATCCACCTTTTTCCCAGGTAGGAGAGGTGAATGCCGTCCCTTCCCCACACTTCTCCCCAAGGCATTCCCTCCCACAGTGGTAGGCCATCACAGCTCCAGTCGTCTTGTTTCTCTATCAGTTTCTTGTTTATCCACTGTCTCTGTTCTTCGTATCTTGTTCTCTCCTTTCCCCACCTCTTTGTCAGGCCGATGATCAATGGCTTGTTTATAACTTTCTCTTTTAGCATTTCTACCACTTCTCTTATCATTCTTAGGGTTCTCCACTCGCCCACTTCCTCCAGTTTGTTTCCCCCTCCTTCCACCACCACTAAGTCCTCCTGCCCAATATCTTCCAGGTGGTCTCTCACTGTTGTGCGTATTGCCTCCATGTTGGCTCCTCTTTCGGTTCTGTCCATAAGTTTGTAGTAACCGTCCGACAGGAAGTGTATTTCCCTCCCAACTCCCTGCAGTACACTGTCTCCAAACAACCAAAGTTTTTTCAATAGCTTACCAAATTTCTTCATCTTTAACTGCTCCCAATGCTTCACCTTCGTCCATGCTTAGGTCCCCACCCCTGTCCATGTTACAGCATCCTGTGTTGTCTCGTCCTCCTTTTTTCGTTGCCTCTCCTCCAACTGGGTTTCAATCGTCGCTGGGGGTTGTTGTTCTTTGTTGCTTTCCATTCCTCCTCCTCCGACTGGTTTGCTTGGTGTCTTTTCTGTTATCTGGTCCTTCCGTGGCTGCTTGTCCTTCTCCTGATGTTTCTCTTCTTCTTCTTCTTTGTTGTATGTGTGGTCTTGTTCACTGTATTTTTCATTCTGGGCACTTTTATTTTTTTCACCTTTGGCTTCTTCTACCCCCATTTTTCCCCCTTTGCTAGCATTAGTTTCATTGCTAGCCTTACCCTCTGTCTCTACACTCGACACTACCACTTCACACTGACTCTCCACGACACAGTCTTTCCCCACAGCAGCAGCCCCCATCACTCCAGAGTCCACCTTGATTTCCCTCTTTTGCTGCGCTGTTGCCTCCTTTCTGTTGTCCACAGCTGGCATCTTCAGCATCTCAGGTGCCCGAGGTCCCTGGGTCACGCCTCCTCCCCCAAGGTTTCTCAGCTGCTCTGCCATGCTTCTATTTTCTACCTCTAAAGCTCTTAACCACTCCTTCATGTCCTCCAATTCTTGTGTCTGCAGTTCCATTTCTTTCTTTTTTCTCACTAGTTCCTCTTCAAGTAGGCCCACCTTATTTATACTTCTTTTCACCACTGGTTTGCATTTTCTACAGAGCCATAGCTCCTCTTTAGATTTTTCAAGCCCTTCATATAACTCTATTTTCACCTCCTCACATGTAATATGGGCCCAGCTCTCACACCCATCACACTGTAGGCCTTTGTCTCCTTCTTTTACTTTCTTCTCACATGCACGGCACACCTCCTTCTTCCTCCTCGCCTCCTCCTCACAGCTTGCACACATACCTTCATGATTGAGCTTCCCTGTGAAGTCGCACTGGCAGCATCTCTTCTTCTTAGCCCCTTCCCCTCTGCTGCCAGGTCTTTCCGGCATGGCCTCGTGCTCCTCGTGACTGTTAGCGGCGTTATTATCCGCTTCTCGCGTCCTCGTCCTGCTCCCTGAGTGTTTGTGTCTTACTTCTTCTCCTTTCACTCCGCTGTGTGCTGTCGTTTTCGTTAAATTCTTGTTTTTTCTCCGTTGTGATTGCTTACGTTTTCAAACCGCCATGCCGCCATGCCGCATGCAGCTGGTTTCATGATTCAAAGTGTACGATATAGACTCAATATTTTTTTTCTTTCTTATATAAAAAAAAAGCTTGATGTCAGAGAATTATAATTAGATTGTATAATAAAAATATCAATTATCTGTGTAATTTATTGTGTGTAGCATTATGATTCTTAAATATTATACACTTAAAAAAATATCATTGGAACGTGTTTACAAAAGTTTCCCGCGCTGGGCCTGTGCCCGCATCATCCGCGGCTTGCTGAGTTCTGACCTGTGGCGGCCACTTTTTCATCTGCTCCTCTTTATTCTGCAAGCTTTTCCTTATCATATATCATTATTCATGTAACACACATTCAGGGTAATATTGTGATTCACCTCCATATGGTCTGAACACGCCACCACCACCTGTCACCCTGATTTCAGTGGGTATGTGTGTATGTGTGTGTACGCGGTGCCCTTAACATTTTTAATCCTTGTCCCCTGGATTGCCAAATCAGGAAAAATGGTGTAGGACCATGGAACATATATCTTGTTAGCTTGTACTTGCTACATGATGTCATCAACGTGGACAATTCAGAGGAAAGCGAAAAGAAAGTTTAAGGAATTAACGCAAGCTGAAAATGAAACTGTTGGGTCACCTTCAAGCACACCTAGTATTGCTAGGGAAGTAAGTGATTTTGATGTTGCGAGAACGAACTAGTCCTGCTAGTAGTGAAACAACACCTTCTGTTAGTAGTTTTAGTGATGCTTCTGTCTCTAGTAGTGAAGAGGAAGACAATAGTGAGGTCAGTCCCAGGCACTGCATTAGAGAATGGGCACTGAAGCATGATATCCCTCATTCTGCTCTCAGAGACCTGCTTGGTATAATCAATCGCTCTTATGATTCAAGTATTCCCTTAGATCCTCGCACTCTTTGTAAAACACCAGTGAACAAGTCTGATCAAATTAAACATTCGTGGGGGAACATACTTTCATTTTGGTGTCATTGATGCTCTAAAGGAATATCTAGATTCCTTAAATGAAAATGAAAGATTAGCTAATGATTGTTTACTTGAAAATTAATTGTGATGGAATCCCATTATTTAAAAGTTCTTCAAAACAGTTTTGGCCAATACTAATTCAGTTTTCCACAGAGAGAAATATGCAGATTACTTCAAAACCATTTCCCATTGGCATTTTTTTAGGTAACACCAAACCTAACGATGTGACAGCTTATCTTGAGGACTTTTTGACAGAAATTAACTTCTTAAAAGATGGTTATGAATACAGAAGTGCAGGGTATTCAGTCATTATTCACTCCTTTGTGTGTGATGCTCCTGCACGTCAATTCTTGAAATGCATTGTCTCTCATTCAGGATACAATGGTTGTGAAAGATGTGTTCAAATTGGAAACTATGAAGGAGCAATGACATTTCCTGATAGCAATGCTCCAAAAAGGACTGATGCAGACTTTGCTTCCATGAAAGATGCTGATCATCATAAAGGCACAAGTCCACTTTCGTCTATTAACATTGGTCTGGTTACACAGTTTGTTTTGGATCCTATGCATCTAATTTACCTTGGTGTAATGAAGAAATTGCTAAATATTTTTCTAAGAGAACCTCTTCCAACAAGAACTGGGTCAAGTAACAAAAATCACATATCATGTAAACTTGTGCAACTTTCATCCTACATGCCCATGGAGTTCTCACGGAAACCAAGATCACTTAAAGATTTTGACAGATTCAAAGCTACTGAATTAAGATCATTTGTGTTATATATAGGACCAATTAGTCTGTTAGGGGTTATTGATGATAATATGTACCAAAATTTTATTTTATTCCATGTAGGTATTTTTTTGCTGTCACTCTCTAATGCATTAGAAAATGTTGAATTGGCAAGAAGGATACTAAAGTCTTTTGTACAAATTTTGAGCAGTTGTATGGATCCAGGCATGTGGTCTATAATGTGCATAATCTTATACACTTACCAGATGATGTGGCCAAACATGGAAAACTTGAGCAGTTTTCTGCATTTCCCTTTGAGAACTATTTAGGATTATTAAAAAAAATGCTTAGAAAACCTAACTGTGAACTTAGCCAAGTTGTAAATAGAATATTTGAGAAAAAAACACTGAGGATGCCTGAACAAAGAAAAACCTTTCCATCACTACAAATGGAGCATACCAATGGCCCCCTGATGAATGATATGAAACCCTCTGAATTCATTCAGTATAAAGTTCTTGCCTTAAAAAAATTTACCATTAAGGTTGACAGATGTAACAAGGGAATTATGGTAAGCAACAGAGTGGGAGAAGTTGTAAATATTGTACAGAATAAAGAAAACAAAGATGTCTATGTTCTCTATCAGTGTTACAAGCAATACAAGGATCTTTACACATACCTACTGAAATCAGAAAGACTTGGTATATACGTGACAGCTGGTAAAAGTGAAACAGTGTCACTATGTTCTTATAAAGAAATTCAGTAGAAATACTCAATCTTCCCACTTGGCAGAAAAATTTATGCTTTTCCTCTTATCAACACAAATCAACTATACTAAGCATAATCTAGCTGTGGAAGCATGAACTACAATGGACTTGTCCCACAGAGAACAATTTGGGTTACTTTTGGGTACCCCTTCATATAATATGATATCAATAGGTTCAATTACAAAATTTCTGAATGGAAATGCAAGATTTTGTTATATGTATATACCGCAATGTCAGTACCTAAATGACTTGAATCATGGATTGCCATGTGTTGTCTAGGCCCCAGCCCATTAGCCCAAGTCTGAGTTGATAGCTGAGAATGGAGATTGGGAAGATCCATACATGACATCACTTTTTCATTTCTCTGGTCTTTCTTTTCACTACCTATGTCTTTTGTCTTCTCTACCATGTTCTCTTTATTGGAGCTTCTCTTCATACTTATTTTATTATAGTTCAGGTCTCAGCATGAGTCAGCATAAGCCAAAATTTGCTGTTGTTGTGTTTGAGCCTGAGGGTGACGTAAGTGTCATCCCATGTAGCTGACTGAACAAGTCAGAGACTCATAGCTACTGGCCATCCTTTAAGGATGGTAACAAGATAACAAAGGCCATCAGAGAAACCTGCAAGCCTGACACAACACAATGGACACAGTTTGGAGTACGAATGTTGTCAAAAGCTGGTAAGCACTTGAATGTTCTTTTGTCATAATATGCATAATCCTATATACCTAGCACAGGTGGGCACTATTAACCAAAAAGTTAACTCTGTTAATTGTTAATCCATTAACCAAAAAATAACTTTGATAGCTGTTAATCAGTTAATTCTTTAAAAATGTAACGAAAGTTATTGGTAGACCGGTAACATTAATTTTTATTATAGAAAAAAAAAATCAGTTTTTGCTCTAAAACTACCTAGAAACACTTTTAAGAAGTGCCAAAACTATAAAATCAGCCTTTTTGGTCTTAATAAGGGCTTTAGAACCCAAAACTAAATTTATTTTTGCTATAGATTAGAAAAAAAGGCTGATTTTATAGTTTAGAAAGTTAAATCGTCAACGAAAATGTTAACATCGTTAATTAATGATTAACGGATGAAAGGTTTGGTGCCCAGGATTGTTAATGTAAGCCAAATGTAATGGAAGTTAATTAGTCCGATAACGACTTCCAAAGTTATCTAACTTAAAAGTTAAATCGTTAACAAAATTTTTAACTTCGTTAGTTAACGATTAACGTTTGGTGCCCACGTTTGATACCTAATCATAATTACTGTGATGTTCTTTGTGAAAAAAATTATAAAAAATGTCCCAGCCATTAGTAGTGGTACCAGATTATGTGTGTATTAGGTGACCTTACTGTGGAAGGGGCACGAGTCTGGAGAACCATGAACAGTGTTAACAGTGTAAATGTGATGCAAATGTAGCTCAAGTCCTTTTTTTCCTTTTGTAACCATCCCCAAAATACCATCCTTGTTGTCATCATGGGGGAAGCATTGGAGGTAGGGGCTGGGACCCTATGTAGAGAGGAAATTTCTTTCCCCTGCCTTTCTTCTGCTGTCCACTTTCACCCTTTACTTCACCACCCTCTTCCTCTATCCTTGCATCCTGAGATGTGAGAGCCATGCCCAAAAAATAAGAGGCTGGCTGTGAACCAACTGTGAGTGGCCTTGGTCACCCTTAACTACAGGTAACTCTCGATTTACGCGAGTTTGGTTTACGCGTTTTGAAATAACGCGGGGTCCAAAATCCAAATAAATGTTTAATTTAGGCGTTTTTTTCCACTTATACGCGATATTTTATGGAGTGGCCACCAGATGTCTCACGCAACTGGACTCACACAGCCACACAGCTGAGCTCAGTTCTTCCCGCGCACCACTTGAACAACAATACAGTATCTACGCTGCCGCGCTACTCAACAATAGGGGTGGGCAGGTACCGGTACCAGTACCGGTACTAACGGTACCAGCAATACAGTACGGTACTGGTACCAGACTGCTCGGTACCGGTACCAATACTAGCCAGCCCCTTATGGTGTCCCTCATTTCTTCCTCACACGAGAGAGGCTGATAATGAGTGCCCGAGTGGATATCTCGGTTCTGGTGACACGCGGCATGCAAATGTTTGTTGTGTGGGTGTGGTTGTGTGGTTTGTAAACAATGAAAATGGCGGCCGGGCTGGGATTGCGTGAAATAACTCCTCGTACAAGACTCATGATGTACAGTTTCTGATATCATATTCACCCCATTATTCTCACTAATATTAATAATTAATAATGAACACATGGACATTTTTTTCCAATATGATTTTTTATGTAGCTTATACTGCTCCTTAGTCATACAATCCTAAGCCACCTGTAACATCAAAATCAAGATCACACAAATGGCGCCCGACGGAAAAACGGGATAACAGCAAGGCATGGACGATCTTCCACCGATTTAGTCTTTGTATAGTAGTTATTAGATCACCCTGTATTCTATGGTAACATATTATAGGACTGCTACGGACTATGAAGGATTATAAACAATAATAAAGGTAAGTTTGCCGTTGTTATTGGATAAGACGAAAAACCGACCCTTAAAAACATCCCAAAGAAGAAAAAAATCATTAAAAATTTGTACATTCAGCGTATAACGCGCAGGGCTAAACTTTCAGGCATTTTTTATGTGAAAAAATGCGCGCTATACGCCGAAAATTACGGTATCTATTTTTCGCCAGAAACCTACCTCTTGTTTGATTTACATTGTTTTTGAATTACGCGACCTCTTCAAGAACGCCACACGCGTAAATCGAGAGTTACCTGTATTTACTTACTTCAGCCCTTCCATCCCTGTGGGAGTTTTGAAGATGTCAGCTATTTATTTTTTCCTGTGTAATCCCAAGCTCCCCTTGGCCAATAATGAGAGGCAGAACTCTAGTTCTTTCTGCTGGATGGACCACATACAAATTGACTTAATAAATGTTAAGGACTCATCCCCTTGGACCTTTGCAGCACAAACCAGTGTCGCAGTTGTGACTGCCATCCCAATCACAGCCATATCTGTTGCCTAACCCTCATCCTCTGCCTCTTTCTATCACTACCCATCATTGTACGTTACTCTTCAACCCTGCACCCCTTTCAACCCTCACTGACTATTTTCCACTCTTTCAATCCTGTCTCTACCCCCTTCATCCTTAACACCAACTACTGATATGCTGACATCTCACAGTCTCTATCTTAAATGTTGCACTCATTACTGTCCTCCAGACCACTAGACCCTTCACATCTAGATGTGTTTGCTGGTGGAACCAAACTGTCGCAGACCTTCATGCATTAAATGTGTAGCTTGATAACCCTGGACATCTCCCAGTTCTTATAGTTTTAAAGAGAGCATTTTTTTCTTTTTTTTTTCTGTGTGCACATCTCAAACTTTGAGCTGGAGAAACTATGTCTCCTCTTTCTCGTAAACAATTACCCTCTCCAACTTTTATTTTAAAAGTGGCCATTGACTATATTGCCGATCCCTTGCAAATTGCTTATGAGCCAGAGCACTACTTAGCAATGTTAGCAGCAGTAGCTACAGGTTTACACATTATAACCATCTTATGTATGCAACACCATTACCTAACATATGACATGTGACCATATAATCTGAACTGTTTGACACTACTTACATCATTGACTTATTAACTTTTACACAACCCTATTTCAGTAAGCCGATGTGATTAAGTTTGAAAAAAAATGTTTAAAGTAAATTTGTTTATATTTGTTACTGCAGATGCAGGTATGTTACAATGTTGTTAGCAAAATACCTATACTGAGTATATAGATACTTATGTTCTTTCAGGCCTTGCACTGGCCCCAGTCCATTGTTATTTGTATATTTCTGAAAGGCATTCTCCAGTTGCACAGAAAGGGCCACACTCATATTGAGAAGATTTTTGTGATATGGTTGAACAGTTTGATTTTAAGATATTTTCTCTAAATTATATATTTTTTATTTGTTAGTTGACTACAGTGATGATTTTCTCTAAACTATATATTTTCATTTGTCAGATGACTACAGTGAAGCACGAAGACTCTGTGAGAAGGCAGAAATAACCTCTGATCTCCAGAGTGACATGGAATATGGACGAGGAAAAAGAAAGTAAGAATCGTGTGTACTCTGACCGTTATAAATCTGCAATGATTGTTGTTCAGTATCACAATAATATGAAGTACATTTCGGGTAGGCGGTGGCCGAACTGGTAGCGTACTGGGCCCACATTCACCGCGTGATGGACGACGCGGGTTCGAATCCATACGCTACCACTCGGATTTTTCAGTCACCGCCGAGTGGCTTAAAACTACCCACATGCTGTCCTGAAGACCACCCATCAACCCGGACTCTAGAGGAAGCCGTCCAAGCGAATCAAGAACGAGTTCCGGGGGGCAGCATGAGCCACTGCAAGATGGCGCCACTATAAACACTCGCCTGCGCCAGAACGGGCTGGGCCGACCATCAGGCCCCACCTGGAAGAAGCCTTGGGCCGACCATCAGGCCCCACCAGGAATTTGCTTACCGGCGCAATAGGCAACAACGTAAAAAAAAAAAAAAAAAACATTGGTATGAACTTAAAATTACATCATAAGTTAAAATTACTTAAGCATCTTTCCCACCGACAGTACTTTTTCAGAAAAAGATCCTTCAGAGTAAAAGGTACTGTCTGTAGAAGTAAATAATATTACCCTGTTTTTTAGGCAGCCAACTTCTTATGTTTTTTTCTTTTGCGTGGCAAATTTCAGCGTAATTTTTTTTTTTTTTTTTTACCTTCACCACATTATGGGATGTAAAAAAAAACTTTTGTATTGTAACTTCCCTTTGGGGTTGCCATCCAGTAATAACCTCCACTTGCTACCAGTCAGGAGCCACAAAATTATTAATGGGAGGCATATATCTATGTTGCTGTATAGCGTGCAGGGTTGTCTTTTAGTAAGGTTTGGGGACAAATGTCATGGCCACTTTTATATGGGGAGCTTCTGAAAAATTAGACTGAAGAGATGTAGACAGACATAGAATATGTAAAATTGTTCCCCCAGGATTCATGGGAATAGGGCATGGAGCCCTCAGTCTTCTGATGATGACTCGGGTTCAACTTTGAGCCTTCCTCGGGACAAGAGTCTGCCTGCACCCCCAGAATTAGATGATTTAGATGACATATACACTCCTTCATATCCCCTGAAGAGGATGAATGCCACAACTAAGAGTCTGGACCTAAGACGTGACTTGCAGATGGAAGAGAGTAGCTCCAGTGCATCCTTCCAACACTCACTACTTGATTCAGCTGCAGCCACAAACAGTAAGTACTTTATTTATTTTTTCTTGTTTTCTTAGTGAAAAGGAATTCTTAAACTTTTACCTACCTGTAGTTTTTATATATGAAAATAACCTCTTTGTATCTTAGCTATTTATGATTTAATTAATTTTATAACTGCTTTCTATTTATTATTGAAATATATTCTCAAAATAGTAAAATATAAGACTGCAGGAAGGTCCCAATGGAACCTAACTACCTGTATCATTAGGACCTTCCTGCAGTCTTATATTTTACTATTTTGAGAATATATTTAAAAAAAAAATAGAAAGCAGTTATAAAATTAATTAAATCACAAATAGCTAAGATACAAAGAGGTTGGAAACAAATTCCATTGGAATTGTTCATATAGTGAATTCTCACAGCTATAACGAAACACGTAACTTATGGCAAAAAAGGGGTTAGGTTCAGTGACCCTTGGCAAAGGTAACTTTTCAGGCTAAAACGAACAATACCAGAGCTAAAATATACAATACCAAACCCAACAAATGTGTTCATATAGCAGAACTGTTGATAAAGCAACCTGAAAGAGGAAACAGCATACAATGAAAAAGATTTCATATCAATTAAACATTTAAAACATGCATAACACTCACCAATCTGAAACTTGCTCGCTACTCTTATGCACTCTTGTGAATATTAAAACAAAAAATTTGCAAATGCAAAAAATAGACACTTGTTCCATCTCTAATGCATATCATACTATTAATTGCATTCTTCAAATTTCAGTGTTAAAAGAAACTTACAAAATGCAGAAGACGATACTGCATGCAGTGTCCAAGTGTCTTGCAACTGTTGAAGATCAAGGGAAAACTATGGCATCAATTCACCATTTAATTAAAACTTTGAAGAGAGAAAATGAATGCATGCAAGCAGGAGAAGATGAGTTTTACAGTTTAAGAGGAATAATTTCAATTGAGTCATTGGAAAACTTGGATGAAGTAGATAAAAAACTACATGAAGATTCAGATTTCAAGGCCCCCATGGTACAGTAATTATACTATACAATATAAGAACTATTGTTGAGTGATTTCACATACCATTAGGTTGAGATTTCGTTATATAATGTATGATTAAAAAATATCCTTCGGAGGTAGATGAGGAACTTAAGAAATTTACTCTAAAGGTGCCACATAAAACTTGAATTCTTATGTAGTACAGTACTGACTGTGTTCCTCAGAAACAGTTTGAATTCAGACATGTTTATAAACTGTGCTTGCCCGGCAGGATCAAACCTTAAGTACATGTATCTTATGTTTGATAGATGCTTGTATGCTCTTATTTTGATAAGCTCAGTTATCTCAAATTGATGGTATTAAGTAGCTGAAAGGCTTGAAAAATATCCTGTGATTAATCAACCTTTTGCTTTCATTCTCTGAAGTTACTTCTTTCTCATAATTCCTTGTTGAAAATTCTATACTGTACAGAAACTGTTTTTCACTAGCTCTTTTTTTTTCAGAAACGAAGGCTCAGCTTGCTCGGTGGGAATAATACCAAGGTACCAGTGAAGTTCATTGTTGATGCAACAATGACTAATTCATTGCAGACTAAGTTTAATTGGGAAGGAAGGCTGGGTTGGAAAACAAAGATGAATGAAGTTAAAGAGAGCCTTTAAGACTACGAAACTCTGCTCAGTCATTACAAGTAAGTTTTTTTTTTCTTCTTTTTTCTGACTTTTTTGGGGGAACTCTTAAGTCCTATTAGGGACAATGATAAGGTAAAGCTGAATCAAAATCTGCTTATGATGGGGAAAAAATACTAGGAGGAGATAGGGGCTCTGAGCCCCATGCTCCTGGGTTGAATGGTTACCATCCAGCATAGTTAAATTGCAGACATCCTGCAAAATAGTTATGGTACTCACTAACTGCACATCACTGGGGTAGCAACATTCACTTGGATGAAGGACGATGAGTGCTCCAACCAACCATACATTAAAGCAAGTACGGGTAGGGAAATGTAAAGCATAACATTACATGTCATTTGCTGACCTTTCATTATCATATTAAATCATCCTTTAAAGGAATTCATGGATTAAACTTTTCTTTAAAAAAATATGTTTCAAACACGTGGCCAGCAGTGATAGGCTCATCACCATCATATCATCGTCAGCCTGTATAATTCCACTGCACGACAAAGGCCTTTCCCAACATCATCCACTTTTCACTGTTTCAGTTTGTCAGTTCCAGGCCTTTCCAGCATAATTTCATATATTGTCTCTCCACCTCATTATCTGTCTGCCCTGCCTTTTTCCATCCCTAGGTTGCCATTCTGTTACTCTCATTGTCCATCTATTATCAGTTTGGCGCATGACATGTCCTGCCCATGTCCACTTTTTCTTTTAACAGTTGTCAAGACGTCTTCTACTTTTGTCTGCTCCCTGATCCATGATGCTCTTTTCTTATCTCTCAATGTTATGCCAAGAATTATTCTCTCCATTCTCCTTTGGGCACTCTGAAGCTTTCTTTCTTAGTCCTTGGTAATACTCCTGGTTTCTGATCCATACGTTAGAACTGGTAGGATGCACTGATTATAATTCTTTCTTTTTGGTGATAGTGGGAAACTACTTTTCATGATACTGATCTGTTTACCGAACGCCCCTCATAGTTGATCATCTGCAGATTCGCTGATCAGTACGATATCAAATCAAAGATTATTTAAGTGTTTACCATTTATCTTCATTCCCATCTCTTCCTATTCCAAGTTCTTAAAAACTTCTTCCAACACCGCAGTGAATAGTTTTGGGGAAATTGGGTCACCTTGTCTCACACCTTTATTGGTATTTTTTCACAGGGCTTATGTAGTTTTACGGTGACAGAAGAGTGAAATATTTGTAAGGGAGATATCAATAGTCATACAATATGGATAGATTGTTAAACTGTACTTTAGACAAAAAATATTGAGGTAATAATTTTATTGATAAATTTACAGGTGTGCTACTCCACAAATCACATCAGTCAACAAATGAGGATGGGATTGGGAGAACTCTCAGAAATTACTTGAGGAATGCTGGAGACAGAAGTGGTGGACGTTTGCGGCGTATTAAAGTTACTGGGGGTAATGAAGTGTCTGCATCTGATTGAATTCTTATGTGAACTGCTGTTATGATTTCCCTTTTTTGAGTATGATTTTTTGTTGTATTTTGTTTTGTTTTTTGTTTTTGTTTTACATGTTTCCTCTATTTTTGGCATAAATCATGGTAGCAGAATTTTTTAAAGTTGTGCTTATTATAAGTGTAGAGAAGTCTGTGGTGGGTCACAAGTAATAGTTTTCTTAATGAAATGTTTTTTTCATGTTTTCATCTAGTGCCATGTATACATTTGTGGATATTTTGTGTGGGTCTTGTAACATTGCTAAGAATGGAACTTCATCAGGTTTCATTCGGTCGCTAGGGTGAATTGAACACCTCATCGTTGACGCTAAGTACAATTTCTTCTGGTATATAAAGTGTCCTGGCTAACAATTAGTTTTTTTTTCCAATATGCATTGCTCATGACGTAAATCTAAACCACTCATGAAATCTATGATATTCATATTAACTGCCATTATTTATGTGGTGCATTGTTTGAAAATAACAAATATTTACTATAATCATAACATGCCATTATTATTAGACTTTTTGGTGGGTTATTGCTTATATTAATTGTTACCACCAATAACTGTGCTCAGCGTCAATGATGAAGTGTTCGGTTCTCCCTAGCCACCAAATGAAACCTGATGCTCCCTTCCTAGCAATGCTACCAGGTGTGGCGAGCATTACACCACCTTGCTGGTGGATGGGGGGTTTCATATGTCCACAACTGCACCTTCATAATAACAAAAAGCTTATAATTATTGTATCACATGAATATTTTTCTTTCTCTTTGCAAAAAGGAATTTATATTTTAATACGGAAACAAAGCATTGCTTGAAGGAATAGAAAGCTTCATGCCTAGTCAATCTTACTAGACATTACTGCTACTTTATCTAATCAAGCAAATATAAATTTATTTACTTTATCAAATCAAGCAAAAATGAATTTATTTTTATACTTTAGACATAAAGGAAAGAGTGTCTAAAGCTATGGAAATATTATACCTAGTCAGTCTCACTAGCCATAACTACAACTTTTTTAACATCACTATATTTTTGTAATAAATTTTTATAAATTATAGTTGCCCATCTAATTTTTTTCCTGTAATTACAGAAACAAGTGTTTAATTGTGGCTAAAACTTTGGAGAAACGAAATATTATGAGCTCCCTAATATAGAAACACAGAACTGATATAATGTTCCGTAAATAAAGGTCATGAAAAAATTCAGGGTCAAGATTTTTGTCACTGACTGTACATGGCTACCCATCTCTGTCTATCTCTTGTTCACCTCATACTGGACTAAATGTTGATATCTTGTACATAAAAGGTATGCTGAGTATGTACAGTTGCAGTCGATAGTTTCATTCCACCCATGGCAACACGTAGACCAGTTCCGTCCACAAACAATGTCACATGGGGAGTTGTGGTGCATTAATCTTTATTAGTGGCCTTGTCTGGGTGATGCCTCGAGTGGAGAGAAACTTGCCCACAACTGTACATACATTTTATTAAAATGCTAATTCACTGTTATTGTCTTATGACAATAACATGCCAAGCTGTGAATCTTTTTTTTTTTTTTTTTTTTTTACATTGCTGCCTATTGCGCCGGTAGGCTTCTTCCCGGTGGATCCTGATGGTCGGTCCAAGGCTTCATTCCGGTGGGTCCTGATGGTCGGCCCAGCCCGTTCTGGCGCAGGCGAGTGTTTATAGTGGCGCCATCTTGCATTGGCTCATGCTGCCCTCCCAGAGCTCATTTTTGATCCTTGAATCTAGAGTCTGGGTTGATAGGTGGTCTTCTGGACAGCATGTGGGTAGTTTTAAGCCACTCGGCGGCGGCTGAAAAATCCCAGCTTGGTGGCACCGGGCGGGGATTGAACTCGCGTCCTCCTGAACACGAGGCCGTTACTTTGACGACTCAGCCACCGCCTCCCCTGCTAGCCCGGGTTTGAATTCCGGCCCTGGCAGTTGGTGTGCAGCCCATCCAGCAGTTCATCTTCCCTATCATGTTGATGTAAACTGGGTAAGATAAATTAGCAACCCAGAAGTAATCCTGGCCCTGTGCCCCGGGGTAGTGAATTCTTATTCACCGCAGGCTCAAGTACTGATGTGACGGAGATTGGTGCCGACGCAGTGTACTATTATATTATGCTTGCAACTTCTTTTCTTCTTTATTTATGACACATTGTTACTTTTTTGTAGTCTATTTATAATCATTACTTTGTACACAACATGTGCAGTAATAGTTATATATATATGTATATATATATATATATATATATATATATATATATATATATATATATATATATATATATATATATATATATATATATATATATATATATATATATATATATATATATATATATATATATATATATATATATATATATATATATATATATATATATATATATATATATATATATATATATATATATATCCATACACTCCTTGCCAGCTCAAGTCCTCCTCCTCTACTAGCACCTTTCTCATTCATGTGTACTCCTTCATCATATCATTCCATTTTCCAAGTGGTCTGCCTCTCCTATGAGTACCATCACATACACCTTTTTTACAAATTCCTGGCTATTTTTTTCTCTCAACATGGCCAGACCATTTGAACATTTCTCTTTGCCCACTTCAACACTCTTAAGATATATTACCATGACCATGGAGGATCTAAAGAAGGAAATATTTCTTCTCCTAAACTACCTATGTAACTACCTACGTAGGTCTACGACCAGCTTCTCAAACGTTGTCAGTTGTCTCTTTCTGGTCTATAAACTAAGACTCAGAAGCATCATCTGAAACATTCATTGGTGGGTGTAGGAGATGGGGCAGTAGGTGCTTCAGCTAATGCTCACAACTCCTAAGATGTAGCCCAGTGAGAGAGTTGACAACGCTTGAGTACCTGGATGTAGCTAGACAGGAAGATATTTTTTTGGTCTTACATTTGCTCTTTCGTGTCCTTGGTATCAGCTCCTGAGCAGAGGTACCGATCATTGTATAAGTGAAAATAAATGAGTAAAGGTCTTAGACCGGCATCATGATGCTGGATAGATATCGGAGTGGGGATCCAAGACGTCAGAATGATGCTGGCCCGATATCAATATAATAATCTAACTTTTTCCTTTGTAGATACGATAATGGCCCATGAAATATGTTGGGTATATAATGGCTTCTAGTAATCGGCCCAGCATGGTCCAGATTGTTTACCAATACTGGCCAGGAGTGGGGATCCAAGACGTCGGAATGATGCTGGTCCGATATCAATCTCAAAATTTTGAACTTTTTCCTTTTAGATACGTTAATGGCCCATTAAATATGTTGGGTATATAATGGCGTCTAGTAATCGGCCCAGCATGGTCCAGATTGTTCACCATTACTGGCCCGCTGTGCATCCGGATAACTTTTATCAATCGGACCGATAAATCATGACTTATGGCCCATTATGAACAATATCGGAAATTCAATAGTGGCCCAATATTTGTCCGCTTATGAAATGTTTGCTGAGAACAAGGCAGCTCCTGTCTACACGTACATAACTGACCCAAGGCACTTAACTCACTATATAACCTCCGGCCATTTCTTCACCATTCATAATTATTTTTGCATTCTTTTTCACATTCAATTCCCAGCCTCTATCAATCCCACTCAATAAGGACATACAAAACCCACAGCCTCCCTTCTCAGGACTCCTGTGACATCAAAATCAAGGTCAAGAGCAACGGAAGTATCACATTCTTCCACTTTCTTACATCCCACTCAAACCCCTCTCCATTTCTGTTTGTTATTCTCCATTCAAACACATTCTGACCCTTTGAAGATAGACAGAATGTGTTTGAATGAGAATAACAAACAGAAATGGAGAGGGCTTGAGGATGTAAGAAAGTGGAAGAATGTGATAGATATGCAGTTAAAGATGAGGGATTGAGCAAGTGGAAGAATGAGATGGAAAGAAAGGAAACTCTCGACTGGTATAGGGAGAAAGAGGCCCCAAAGTGTGAGGTGTGGTATGAGGGAAGCCTGGGAGGTGATCTTCTTTTCCGTGCTAGAGCGCAGTGTCTGGATGTGAATGCAAGGAACTATAGATGGTCTGAGTCCCGCAGCAAAGTGTGCCAGATGTGTGATAGGGGTGTGGACGAGACTGTGCAGCATGTACTGCTGGAATGTAAGAAGTATGACAGGGAGAGAACGAAGATGATGCATGTGTTTCTGAGCGAGATGGGACGTGGAGTAAACGGGAGGACTGGAAGGGAGTGGATGGTGCTGCTGCTGGGGCTCAGTGGAGAGACGAGTGATTGAGGCAGTGAAAGAGTTCTTGGAAGGCATGTGGCGTGCAAGATGTAGGGAATGATATCTTGCCCCGAGAACTTTGACTTCCCGCATGTTTTGTTTTCTTTTCACAGGAGCTGCCGCTACAAAGGCCTGGCTGGGGAGAAATCCCGAGCCACCTGTGACATCAAGATCAAGATCAAACAGCAACGCTGAATTGGAATTGGAATTGGAATTGGAAGTGGGGCAGAATAGGGTAGCAAGAATGGCACTGAATGCACCAAGGTTTGCAGCAGTAGAGGCTCTTAGGGGGGACATGGGATGGAGCACGTTTAGGGAAAGACTAGTAAAGGCAACCTTGAGATATAAAGTGAGACTGGAACAAATGGAGGATGCAAGATTAGCAAGGAAAGTATACTTGTGGAGTATAAGAGATGGCAAATGGGCGAATAAATGTGGGCGAATGATAGACAGGAATGTTATGCTAAGTAGGTGGGTGTACCGACCCTTTGAAGATAGACAGAATGTGTTTGAATGGAGAATAACAAACAGAAATGGAGAGGGGTTTGAGTGGGATGTAAGAAAGTGGAAGAATGTGATAGATATGGCAGTTAAAGATGAGGGATTGAGCAAGTGGAAGAATGAGATGGAAAGAAAGGAAACTCTCGACTGGTATAGGGAGAAAGAGGCCCCAAAGTGTGAGGTGTGGTATGAGGGAAGCCTGGGAGGTGATCTTCTTTTCCGTGCTAGAGCGCAGTGTCTGGATGTGAATGCAAGGAACTATAGATGGTCTGAGTCCCGCAGCAAAGTATGCCAGATGTGTGACAGGGGTGTGGACGAGACTGTGCAGCATGTAGTGCTGGAATGCAAGAAGTATGACAGGGAGAGAACGAAGATGATGCATGTGTTTTTGAGCGAGATGGGACGTGATGTAAACGGGAGGACTGGAAGGGAGTGGATGGTGCTGCTGCTGGGGCTCAGTGGAAAGACGAGTGGACGAGTGATTGAGGCAGTGAAAGAGTTCTTGGAGGGCATGTGGCGTGAAAGATGTAGGGAATGATATCTTGCCCCGAGAACATTGACTTCCCGCATGTTTTGTTTTCTTTCCACAGGAGCTGCCGATATAAAGGCCTGGCTGGGGAGAAATCCCGAGCCACCTGTGACATCAAGATCAAGATCAAGATCAAGAGTCTGCCACGCCACCCACGCCTCCACGCCAAAACAGTGCCCCCACGCCCACACAGTGCCCCCACGCCTCCACGCCCATCCAGTGTCCCCATGCCCACACAGTGCCCCCACGCCTCCACGCCCATCCAGTGCCCCCACGCCTCCACGCCCATCCAGTGCCCCCACGCCTCCACGCCCATCCAGTGCCCCCACGCCCGCACAGTGCCCCCACGCCTCCACGCCCATCCAGTGCCCCCACGCCCGCACAGTGCCCCCACGCCTCCACGCCCATCCAGTGCCCCCACGCCTCCACGCCCATCCAGTGCGTATTACAAGGTTATCTATTTCAAGCTTACTTATTACAAGCTTTTTGTGGCTGAGGTGACAGCTTGGTAATATTCCAGAATCACACCCAAGCTTACCCATGTCAAGTTTACCTAGGTATTATTGTAGGAGTACACCAGTCTAGAGATGGCTTTTCTTACCCTGACCATTAGAAAGAGCTCCGCATTCTGAGTAAATTCATCCCCATAAACACCCCTCGGAAATCATTTATAACGGAGGGAGGGAGGGAGGGCGGTCAAGGCCAGGACGTTAGGTTAGGTTAGTTTTAGGTTAGGTTAGTGTTAGGTTAGGTTAGTGTTAGGTTAGGTTAGTTTTAGGTTAGGTTAGTGTTAGGTTAGGTTAGTTTTAGGTTAGGTTAGGTTAGGTTAGGTTAGTTTTAGGTTAGGTTAGGTTAGGTTAGGTTAGGTTAGGTTAGGTTAGGTTAGTGTTAGGTTAGGTTAGTGTTAGGTTAGGTTAGGTTAGGTTAGGTTAGGTTAGGTTATGTTAGGGTTATGTTTAGTTTAAATGCACCTGTGTGGACGAAACTAGTTTTTTCTGGTAGATTTCGGTCTGTTTTGAATGAATGTGCTCTAAATTTTTTATCGCAAAACATTAGTCTCTTGGTTGGAAGGGGGGGGGGGTAAAAAAAAAACACGTGATTTGCGATAGAAATGACACGCATATTCATTCAAAACAGGCCGAAAACTACCGAAAAAAACTAGTTTCGTTCGGAAATGCGAGACTGGTGAAGTGCTACAAATTTACCTTTACCTATTACAAGCTTTTTGTTGCCGAGGTGACAGCTTGGTATTATTCCAGAATCACACCCAAGCTTACCCATGTCAAGTTTACCTGTTTCAAGCTTTTTGTGGCTGAGGTGACAGCTTGGTAATATTCCAGAATCACACCCAAGCTTACCCATGTCAAGTTTACCTGATTCAAGCTTTTTGTGGCTGAGGTGACAGCTTGGTATTATTCCAGAATCACACCCAAGCTTACCCATGTTGGTAAAACTAGGGAACAACTACTTCTCCCCCTCCACCACCCCAGCCCCCCTACCCCCCAAGACAAGCCTGGGGAACTGTGGGGAACCGGGGTTTGGGGGGGGAAGCTAAAATCACTGAAAAATGGGCTTTCAAAATATCCCTAGAAAAATCCCTAAATTAGGGAAAATTCCCTGTTCTCGAAAGTAAGGAAAATCCCTACCGTATACTCACATGCGTGGGCTAATCGCTAACCAAGCATACCATCACTAACCATCCCAAAACAGCCATGACTCAAGGTCATCTGGGACTCGGGGTGAACAGGCCCGGGCTATACCCGGCCTTCAGCACGGCAACCGTTGGGCTGCGTGTTCTAAAAAAAAATAACCACGCGTGGTGGACCTGGTCTCACATGCGTGGGCTAATCGCTAACCAAGCGTACCATCGCTAACCAAGCGTACCATCGCAAACCAAGTGTACCATCGCTAACCAAGTGTACCATCTCTAACCAAGCGTACCATCGCTAACCAAGCGTACCGTCGCTAACCAAACGTTTGTAGAAAAAATATATGAAGACCTAGTGATATTTCATAAGGTAGGTAATGAATGCGAGTTATTTTGCGGCGGCGCCGGTCAGCGCCATGGCGGCGGCGTTAGCTCAATTAATCCCTTTGGGGAACTGTGGTTTTGGTGGTCATTAGCTCGATTAATCTCTGTAGGGAACAGTGGTTTTTGTGGTGGATGGCCAAATCACTGAAAAATGGGCTTTCAAAATGTCCCTACAAAAATCTCCAAAATCAGGAAAAATCCCTAGTCTCTAAAGAAAGAAAATTCCCTAACGTATACTCTTGTAATTTATTCCTATATAACGTAGCAGCCGCCGCAGCGGGTCTGTTGACGAGTGTCGGGCGTGTAATCGTGCATTGAACAATATCCGTTTGTTTTCTGACACGTGCTTGTCACACCATATGTGACACGTGACACGCCCGTGTCTTTGTTGGACCCGGTATTGGGATAGTAATCGGTCCTTTTGTTAACCTACATGCACACCAATAAAGAGGTTAAATACTCAGTTAACACTTACCGAAAGGTAAAGTAGACGGATATTTTGAGGGAGTGAGTGTCGGGCCTTCCATCCATTATGGTGGCTTGAAAACAATTGACTTCAGGGACCTGCCGTTAGGTGTCGCGTAGTAACATTTTACGAATGTATTCCTTTAAAATTAGAAAATACAAATAGCTGCGGCATTAGTTGCTTTAATATAGAGAAAAAAATAACGTAAAACTCTTAAAAGACCGTTTTTTGGTCCAAAATCGTTATAATCCACGCGCATTTTGGATATTACTGACTTAGGAACTAGTTTCTGTGGTGTAGTATAAGGCAGCTAAGAGGCTCAGTCTGCCCACAGAGCCCTCGTGTCATACAACAACACTGGACTTAGAAATTTTCCAGGCACCCCCACATAATCAAGCCGTTTACGCAGTAAATCGGTACGACCGGGAACTAAAACCTTCGCAAATGTGAAGCAAAAGAAGTATCCTATGCAGTACCCATGCTATTTTTTCGGTATATTAGAAGCAGTTGTTAGCTAGATTAACCCCCATGTCAAGTTTACCTGTTTCCGTTCACTGGTGATGAGGTTTCAGGCCCCGGTCCGCCGGCGCAGCAGTGCTCCACAGGGCCGCCAACATTACAACAGTAACATAAGCACCTAAAGTTGTCCTCAATCCTCACCAGGGTTGTTGATTTTTATTTTAAATAAAAAAAAACTAGATTTTTATATTTAAATCTGATTTTTTTATTTAAATTGATTTTATATTTTTTTATAAATGAAAATAATTAAATGAACGTAAACCTCAATATTGTCTACATTAGTTTAAAACACATGTTGGAGTAACCTTGTATCATATTCCATCGTGACAAGTAACCTGGCTGGCTGTTTGAGCCAGTCCTAAGACTGACCAGCTGCAGCCAGCCATCCAGCCATGGCCAGCACCACACCACAACTCTGTCTAGTCTCTTAACAGTCTAACCAGATCATGTCATGTTTTGGACATGTCCTCACTGAAATTGCTCAAAGAAAAATGACAGCAGCCTCAAATCAAAGTATCAGAAAAGACTGTGGATGATCTATGTGTGTATGTGAAGTGATTCTTTGAAAAATAGGAGTATATGTTTCAATTATTTCCTTTACTGCAACCCTGATCCTCACGTTTGTAAAGTCATAGGATTTAGTGAATAAGTGAGTCTTCAGCGCTTTCTTGAAGATTGCCAGACTGCCACTGTTCTTAACCCGTAGAGTACCGTTGACGCATCTCACGCGTTAAAAGCGATTTGCAATCATATACCGTTGACGCGTCAGATGCGTTTGCAAATTTCCGTAATTAATTGCAATTGAAAGGACGCTCCTGTGCGCATCTATACGCTCATATGGATCAGAGCGTCGACTTGTGGGTCAGCCTAGCCTCTCCCAGGCCAGTATACCCCCAGGGGTGACGTCGACCCACATGGAAAGTGAATCTGGGCGTGTGACACAAACGAAATCAAGTCCGAAACAAAGTGAAAACGTTCTGTAATCATTGTAAGGTCAGCTGAGTAGTGACCTTGAACCAGTCACACGCACACACACACACACACACACACATTCTATCACAGCTGAATCGATTCTTATCGGCACCTGGTACCGGTACCGGGTGCCAAGAAGAATCGATTCAGCCGGCACCCGGTACCGGTACCCAGTGCCGGGAAGACTCATGATCACTCGGCACTGATCATTACCGCTAGTGCCAGTACTGTTTGGATCTTGATGACGCTCGGGGGTGTGCGGCCTCGCCAGTCGCCATGTGGGATGGGCCCTGTTGAGACAATAAGCCTTGAATGTTGTGCTCGCTGCTGTCACTGCCTCGCTGACCGTCTCCCCAAGTTCCCACCATTTTGTCCTGCTTTTCGTGTCCATCATAGCGCCTGTCTCCATTATTTTATTATTGGATTTATTTATTGGATTTACTGGATAATTCTTCATGTCCAACTTTTTTTTTTTAGGTTGCTAATATATGTTGTTATTGTTATTAGACTAATCGAGTACATCCATAATATCTATACATGCTATTTTTTTAATCGAAAAAATAAATACTTACTTTATTCAGAGAGAGAGAGAGAGAGAGAGAGAGAGAGAGAGAGAGAGAGAGTACAACAGGAGAAACATCCTAATTGAGGGCAGAAATAAATGAGAGAAAAAAGTCCACTGTGTGTGTGTGTGTATTTACCTGGTTGTATTTACCTGGTTGTATTTACCTAGTTGTAATAACACAGGGCCTGGGCTTATGCTTGTGTGGTCCCGTCTCCGTATCTATAATTATCCAACTTTTCCTTGAAACTTTGCACACTCTTTGCTGATACTATTTCTTCACTTAATCTGTTCCAAACCTCTATATTTCTTTGTGGGAAGCTATATTTCTTTATGTCTGTTGAGCATCTTCCCTTCCTCAACTTTTTACTATGTCCTCTAGTATTCCTGCTGGAAGGTTCCTCTCTTAGTAGCAATTTCTCGTTATCTACTTCTTCCATTTTACTCAATAGCCTATATATTTGTATTAGGTCTCCTCTTTCTCTTCTTTGTTCTAGTGTTGGCAAGTCCATTTCCTTTAGTCTCTCTTCATATGTCAGTCCCTCCAGTTCTGGAACCATTCTTGTTGCCATCCTCTGTATTCTTTCTAGTTTTACTATGTGTTTCTTCACATGTGGAGACCACACTGTTTCCGTATTCTAGTTTAGGTCTGATTATAGTAGTTATTAATTTTTTCATTTCTTTGTCCATGTAGTGGAATGCTATGCCTATATTTCTCACCATGTTATATGTATCCCCGAAGATCCGATTTATATGACTACCTGGTTGCATATAATCTTGCATTATTACTCCCACATCTCTCTCTTCATTTACTTTCTTTAATATTTCACCATCTCCCTTTTTATATGTCCATTTTGGTCTTTCTACACTTTCCCATTTCCATAACATGACATTTCTTCACGTTGAATTTCATCTCCCATTTCTGACTCCATTTCCAAATCTTGTTTAGGTCTTCTTGCAGCTCCTTGCAGTCTTCACTGTTTCTTATATGTCTTTGCAGTTTAGCATCATCTGCGAACAGGCTCATGTAGCTGTTTATTCCCTCTGGCATATCATTAATATAGACTAGGAAGAGTACTGGTGCTAAAACCGACCCTAGGGCACTCCACTTTCCACCGCTCTCCATTCTGATCTAGCGTCCTTAACCACGGTTCTCATCTCTCTTCCTCTTAAGTAGCTTTCCATCCAGCACTTCATTTTCCCTCTCAGTCCTCCTTTATTTTCTAGTTTCCACAGCAGTCTTGAATGTAGAACTTTGTCAAATGCCTTCATTAAGTCTAGGTAAATACAATCCACCCATCCTTCTCTTTCCTGTAATTTGTCCGTCACTCTTGAGTAAAAGCTCAGCAAGTTTGTCACACATGAGCGGCCTTTCTTAAACCCATATTGATTGTTTGTGATTAGATTATGTTCTAGAAATCTCATCCATTGTTCTTTTACTAATTTCTCACATATTTTGCATACTACACTGGGCAAAGACACCGGTCTGTAATTTAGGGGTTCTTCCTTTTTTCCACTTTTGTATATAGGTACCACCTCTGCCCTCTTCCACTCCCTAGGCAGTGTGCCCGTTTTAATTGAGCACCTAATGATGTCATATATCGGGCCAACTAGTTCATTTCTGCACCCTTTAAGTATAAAACCTGAAACTCCATCCGGTCCCACGGCCTTCCCCTCTTCCAATTCCCCCAATAGTTTTTTTATCTCCTCTTTATCTATTTTGACCTCTTCCATATATACATCCAAGTTGTTTTCTTGTGGTTCATTAAATAATGATTCTTTGGTAAACACTTGCTGGAATTTTTTGTTAAATATTTTCGCCATGTCTTTGGGATCCTCGATCTCTACATTCTCTTCTGTCAGTCTTTCAATTGTTTCTCTTGATTTAATTTTTCCATTTATAAATCTATAAAATAGTTTAGGTTGTTCTTTACACTTTTCCACAATATCCTTTTCGTATCGTTTCTCTTCCTTTCTCACTTTCACGTACTCATTTCTCGTTGCCTTAAAGTCTTCTCTGTTTCTTTGATTTTTGTTTTTTTTAATCTTGACCACGCTTTGTCTCTCTTTTCTTTTGCCTTTGTACATCTTGCATTAAACCAGTCCTTTTTAGCCCTCTCCCTCGGTCTGTATTTTGGTACGAACTTCATAACACCTGTGTTGTATGCCCTCATGAAAATATCATATTTTCCTTGAATTTCACTTGTACTCATTAACTCTTTCCAATCCACCAAAAAACTTCTTGAGGTTTTCCACCCCTGCTTTCCTATAGTTTAACCTATTGCTTCTATAAGTCTCGTCTTGTTCCCTTCCTTCCTCCTCCATTTCCATCTCTATGAGCACGTGATCACTTTTTCCCAGGGGGCAATCATACCTCAATTCATCCTTCACGTGAATTTCTCTTGTCAACACCAAATCCAGTCTTGCCGGTTCATCGTCTCTTCTATATCTAGTGCTTTCCTTCACCCTTTGTATCATCAAATTTTCCATCATTAAATTCAAGAATCTATTCCCCCATGCCACATCACTACCATTGCTCTCAAACCTCTCCCAGTGAACCTCTTTGCAATTGAAATCACCAACTAGTATTACTCCTTTGTTTGCCTTAAGCAATCTTCTCAAACTCTGTATGGTGTCATCAATCATGTTTTCATAATCTTCTTTACTCCATGATGCAGTTTTTGGTGGTACATATGTTACTGCAATCGTCATCCTTTCTCTATTCCTGTTTTCCAAGCTTACACTCACTATCTCTGCTTTTCCCACTCCATAATCTATTGTTTTTACTAATAACTCTTTCTTTATCATTATCACCACTCCTCCTCTGCCTTTGCCCATTCTATCCTTCCTCCACACATTGTATCTTCCATCTAACTCAATATGGATGTTTTCTTTTAGTTTAGTTTCAGTTAGGCAAACTATCATGGGATCCCTCTCTTTTAAATAATCTTACAGCTCTATTTTACTAGAGATCAACCCATCTACATTTGTGTACATTATTCTTATACCCCTCTCTGTATCTTTCTTATCTAGTTTTCCCTCCCCTTTCTCTTCTCCCTTATGAACCATTTCTTGATTTGATCCCCCAAAATTCTCCCCCAAAAATGCTTCTTTTTCTTCCTCAGATCTTGCCTTATTTTTTACTTTTGACTCTGCCAGTAATTCATTCCATTTCATCCTTTCTTCTTCATTTCTATTTTTCTTTATATATATATCCTTACATCCTTCCGTTTCTTTTAGTTTAGTTCTATATAGTATGTCTTCGGCTGCCATTTGTGATTTTAGTTTTAACTTAACTGGTCTAGTTTTCCCTTCAATAAATGGACCCATTCTATAAATCTCATCTACTTCCTCCTCGATACTCTGTCTTTCTGCATCATTTAGGTTCCTGAGCAGGTCTTTGACCGATTTCAGTTCCTCTTTATCCCTTTTTGGTTTATATGTTATATTCTTTTCTTTCATCCCAAAAATAATAACACCTCTTTTTTTGTCCGCTACTTCTCTCACTAATTCTTCATTTTTCTTTAAGGCCTTGACTACCTCTTTCTCCACGTCTTCTTTATCCTCTTTCTTTTGCTGTTCTATTACTTCTCTTAGGCTTACATTTGCTTTTTCATTCTTCACTCTCCACGTCTTCACCTCTTCTCTAACTCTTTGTTCTTCTTTGTTTACCAGTTCCTTCAGGTTTTCATTTTCCTTTCTTACCACTCCCAAACCTTCCTTCATTGATCTTTTGTGCTTTGCTACTTTTTCCTTTAGCTCCTCATTTTCCTTAATCAGTTTCTTCTCATTTTCCTCTAGTCGTTTTATCCTGTTTCCCAGGTCGCTGTGGAATACTCTATTCTGCTCTTCTTCCTCATCCCTTCTCTTTATCATGCTGATCCATTTATCCAGTTTTCCTCCCATCAGTAGCACTCTCTTGTATAATGTCATCTCATTTCTCGCAAATCCAGAGAACTCAGCAGAAGTACCTCCAGCCTCGTACTCACTTTCCTCCCCGCTGTTCCATCCCTGATCTTCCTCCTTCTCACTCATCGTGCTAAACTGCACTAAAGGAGACCCACCGAACCAACATTAGCGCAGCCCAGGCCTCTGCAACACTACACCGGGTATATTTCCTCTTCTCCAGCTGGCGCTGATCGAGGATTGTATGTAGGATTGATTGTATGTGTGTGTGTCACACACACACACACACACACACACACACACACACACACATACAGTGGACTTTTTCCTCTCATTTAATTTCTGACCTCTATTTGGAAGTTTCTTCTGTTGTACTCTCTCTCTCTCTCTCTCTCTCTCTCTCTCTCTCTCTCTCTCTCTCTCTCTCTGAATGAAGTGAATATTTATTTTGTTGATAAAAAAAAAAAAAAATAGCATGTATATTTATTATGGTGTACTCAATCATAGTCTAATAACAATAACAATATTCATTAGCAACCTAAAAAAAAAGAAGAATCGGACATGAAGAATTATCAATAAATCCAATAAATAAATCCAAGCAATCTGGTACAGGTAACTCTCGATTTACACGAGTGTTGCGTTCTTGAAGAGGTCGCGTAATTCAAAAACAATGTAAATCAAACAAGAGGTAGGTTTCTGTCGAAAAATAAATACCGTAATTTTCGGCGTATAGCGCGCATTTTTTCACATAAAAAATGCCTGAAAGTTTAGCCCTGCGCGTTATACGCTGAATGTACAAATTTTTAATGATTTTTTTCTTCTTTGGGATGTTTTTAAGGGTCTGTTTTTCGTCTTATCCAATAACAACGGCAAACTTACCTTTATTATTGTTTATAATCCTTCATAGTCCGTAGCTGTCCTATAATATGTTACCATAGAATACAGGGCGATCTAATAACTACTATACAAAGACTAAATCGGTGGAAGATCGTCCATGCCTTGCTGTTATCCCGTTTTTCCGTCGGGCGCCATTTGTATGATCTTGATCTTGATGTCACAGGTGGCTTAAGATTGTATGACTAAGGAGCAGTACAAGCTACATAAAAAATCATGTTAGAAAAAAATTTCCATGTGTTCATTATTAATTATTAATATTAGTGAGAATAATGGGGTGAATATGATATCAAAAACTGTACATCATGAGTCTTGTACGAGGAGTTATTTCACGCAATCCCAGCCCGGCCGCCATTTGCATTATTTACAAACCACACAACCACACCCACACAACAAACAGCTGCATGCCGCGTGTCACCAGAACCGAGATATCCACTCGGGCACTCATTCTCAGCCTGTCTCGTGTGAGGAAGAAATGAGGGACACCATGAGGGGTTGGCTAGTATTGGTACCGGTACCGAACAGTCTGGTACCAGTACCGTACCGTATTGCTGGTACCGTTAGAACCGGTACTGGTACCGGTACCTGCCCAACCCTATTGTTGAGTAGCGCGGCAGCGTAGGTACTGTATTGTTGTTCAAGTGGCGCGCGGGAAGGACTGAGCTCAGCTTTGTGGCCGTGTGAGTCCAGTTGCGTGAGACATCTGGTGGCCACTCCATAAAATATCGCGTATAAGTGAAAAAACCGCCTAAATTAAAAATTTATTTGGATTTTGGACCCCGCGTTATTTAAAAAACGCGTAAACCAAACTCGCGTAAATCGAGAGTTACCTGTACCGGTACCAAGCAATCTGGTACCGGTACCGTACCGTTTAGCTGGTACCGTTAGTACCCGTACTGGTACTGGTACCTGCCCACCCCTAATTATTAGTGGTCTGGGAAGCTGCTGCAGGCAGCACATCAGAGTAGAGTAGAAGTAGAAGTAGAGCAGAGTAGAAATGAGGAGAAACAGTCATGCCTCACAAGGGGGATCAGTTTTGCTTCCTGGCGCTCAGATATTGGCTTTAATGGAGCACTTGGAGGACGTGATGGCCGGCTGGGAGGCATCAAGGCTACAGGGAACCATCCTGCCAGGCTGGAAATACTGGAAATAAGGAGTAGTCAGGGTTTTGCCTAACCTAACCTGGGTAATGTTTAGGAGGAGTAAGCGTGGTCTGTGAAGCACAAGGGGCATATATTCTATATTGTTCATACCTCAGTGTATTCAGATTGATCTATTGAGCATCGGAAATGGTCTAGAAAATATGTTCAAATTGGAATAACAAGATACTTAACTGAAGTGCAATCAATCCCCCCTCACGGCTTGGCACACACTAAGTTAGGGGCCAAGAAAGTGAGGACGACACGGTTGAGTATTGCCTAGATGTGTGTGTTGTCAGGTTAGGGTGGGGGGGGGTCGAACCCCACCCCCAGTTAGCCGTTAGATATGTTAGGTTTGGTCAGGGTAGGTTGGGGGGGTTGAGAGAGGGCAAAGCCCCCCGTTAGCCGTTAGGTTACAAGTCGGGGTTGGTTTAGTTTAAAAGTAATTTGTGACACTTGAGAGAGAGAGAGAGAAACCTCACACGCTCACTCACATAGGCGGAGTGTGCTACGGGGAACTGTGGTATTCCTGATATATGTACCCTCCTAAAAGTAGTTTTTTTGCTGGTTTGGGCATATTTTGTGTCCTGAAAATAATATGCCTACTCCTGCTACATTTTTGCCCCTGAGCTGAGGACAGGGCTGGAGTATGGATCTTGAGGTGGTTCAGTTCAGTCCAGTAGTAGGTCTGGGATAAGCCTTGGCATTGGCTCCCACTAGGCTATTTCTTTAGTTGTGCTGCAGTTCCTGTGTTTTTCTGTGTCTTGTTTTCTAGATAGTTTTAATATATTCTTTTCTTTCTTGTAAATCTTTGATTCTTTGTTCACCAAAAAGTAGTGATTCTGCTATTATTTTTTCTGTGTTATGAGAAGTTAGTTGTAAGTAAAATTTTCTTCTTATATCTTCATATCCTGTACATTCTAAAAGAAAACGTTGTAATGTTTCCTTGTCACAGTCATCATATGGACATCGCTCACTCTTTCCTTGGTAGCCATTTCTCCAGTTTAATTAAACTTAGCGACGTGTTGGTTCTTGGTCTCATCATTAATCTTGATTCTTCAGTGTTGTCTATCCAGCTTTCTTCTATATTACTCTTGTATTTTCTGTATATACTTAGTGAAGATTTCTGTTCTGCTTCCCTTCTCCACCTTGATGTATCCCATTCTTTGATTTTTGTTATAATACTTTCCTTCTTTACATCTTTTATTTTTCTAAGTGTCAAGTTCATGTTTTGCATATATACTTTCAGGTTCTTTATCCATGTAGTCTTTCCCTTCTCATATTCCTGCATGAAGATCTCTTTCATCAGTTCATTTCTCTTCTCTTCTAGTATGTGTTTAGTAAACATGATTTTTATTTTTGCATCTCGGGCTACTGTTGATGTTGCTCCTACTTCTGATCTCAAGGCGCAGCTTGCTGTATATGTTGGGTTTGGGCACGTGAAGAGACGGGGGAAGGTGAGCCTCTGGGTGTTAGGGTGGAGGTGCCAGGTTGCCGCCCACCAGGCAGGCCAAATAGGAGCTGAGTCCAGTGCCGAGTGAGGAGGTTGAGGTGGTTTGGGCATGCCAAGAGGAGGAGGGGATAATATTCACGAGAGGGTAGCCACCTCTGGCAAAGGTAATATTTACAACATGGATTCTTTTTTGGTCCCTGAATGCAGTGTAGTAACAAGCGACTTCTGGAAAATAGAAGGTGGGTCAGGGGGGGCGTAGTCCCCTGTTAAGGGGGTCAAGGGGGACCAAGCCCCCCATTAAGTAGGTTACGTTAGGTTAGGTTTGATTAGTTTAACTTCAGTAAGCTCGCTACCATTACCAACAGAGTGATGAATTATAAATAATTTTGTTACTTAACTTCAATAAGCTGGCTACCATTATATACCAACATAATGTGAATAAACCTCATAATTTAACCTTTGTGTTGCGTCACCGCAACAATTATGAAGCTCACTTGATGGTAATGTATTAAAACCGAGGATCGAAGTTGAAGGCAACACACACACACACACATATATATATATATATATATATATATATATATATATATATATATATATATATATATATATATATATATATATATATATATATATATATATATATAGCTGGGCGTTATCACGATAAGTTATCGCGATACTTTATCGCTGATAACAAAATCGGGTTATTGGCCATCCGCTACTTATTTAAATATATATCGGTATCTTCGTTACTTTTGTAACTAAACTAGTGATAATCGCTACTTTTTTCCGCCTCTCAGAAAAAGAAACACATTGTCTCCTCCCTACTGCGCATGCATGGCCTGGGCGCCCGGTGATTTATGAAAAATCTTTGGTGTATGAAATATCTTCGGTGAAGAGATTTCAAACTTAGATCATCAACATTAAAACACTAGGTTATTTTTTTTAAATTAGACTAAAAAATCAATATATCAGAAAGAAAAATCATTTAATTTTGCCCAAAAATGATTATTCACTGCCTCAGACTTGATATTCCATATTCGTTTTTGATCATGCCATGGTATTGAAGGCACCCGGTGTTGTGTTATTTGGTGTCCCATCGTCAAAAGCTGGCACTTTTGTTTACAAACACTGGTCTCTTGTGAATTGCGCATGTTCAGACCAGTAAGCGTAGCCCTGTACAGTCTCACAAAGCTTTTTAAAACATTAAGAGTTTCTGAAAGGCTGAATCAGACGCACAGTACCACCATCCTCGCTGTTTCTGGAACGACACTCTGTACATATAAATACAACTCGTCATAGCTGGGCGTTATCGCGATAAGTTATCGTGATACTTTATCGCTGATAACAAAATCGGGTTATCGGCCATCCGCTACTTATTTAAATATATATCGGTATCTTCGTTACTTTTGTGACCAAACTAGCGATAATCGCTACTTTTTTCCGCCTCTCCTCCCTACTGCGCATATGTGGCCCAGCGCCTGATGTTGTATGAAAAAAACTTCGGGGTATGAAATATCTTCAGTGAAGAGATTTCATACTTAGATCATTAACATTAAAACACAAGGTTATTTTTTTTATGTTACACTCAAAAATCAATATATCAAAGAGAAAAATCATATAACTTTGCCCAATAAATGATTATTCACTGCCTCAAATTTGATATTCCATATTCGTTTGTGACCATGCCTTGATACTGAAGGCACCCGGTGTTGTGTTATTTGGTGTCCCATCGTCAAAATCTGGCGCTTTTGTTTACAAACACTGGTCTCTCATGAACTGCTCATGTTCAGACCAGTAAGCGTAGCCCTGAACAGTCTCACAAAGCTTTTTAACACATTAAGAGTTGCTAGAAGGCTGAATCAGACATACAGTACCACCATCCTTCCTGTTTCTAGAACGACACTCTGTACATATAAATACAACTCGAACAGAGTGTCGTTCTAGAAACAGCGGGGATGGTGGTAGTGGTACTGTATGTCTGATTCAGCCCTCCAGCAACTCTTATTTACAGCTAAAAAGCTTTGTGAGACTGTACAGGTCTACGCTTGCTGGTCTGAGCATGCACAGTTCACGAGAGGCCAGTGTTTGTAAACAAAAGCGCCAGCTTTTGACAGTGGGGACGCCAAATAACACAATACCGGTTCAGGCGTTTCTAGTATTACCATCCATATGTACGTGTCAACGTGTGGTTTTCAGGTTTTGTAAGTTTTCTAAAATACAGATAATGAAAATTTGAACTCATCTATGTTTTTTTATTTGAAATATCAATATAGTATTGTTTTCGCCTATCGGACTTATCGCTAGCTAGTATCGGAATTGTGGTTTTATATCGGGTATCGGTTATCGCCTATATTTGTGTCTCCAGTTAACGAATATCGGTTATCACCGATAAGGTTTTCCACTATCAGTTATCGGTTATCGGGAATAAGGTTTTCTGTTATCGTGCCCAGCTATGCAACTCGTACAGAGTGTCGTTCTAGAAACTGCGGGGATGGTGGTAGTGGTACTGTACGTATATCTGATTCAGCCTTCCAGTAACTCTTAATTACGGTTAAAAAGCTTTGTGAGACTGTACTGGTCTACGCTTGCTGGTCTGAGCATGTACAGTTCACGAGAGACCAGTGTTTGTAAGCATAAGCGCAAGGTTTTGACGGTGGGGACACCAAATAACACAACACCGGTTCAGGCGTTTCTAGTATCACCGTCCATATGTACGTGTCAACGTGTGGTTTTCAGGTTTTGTAAGTTTTCTAAAATACAGATAATGAAAATTTGAATTCATCTGTTTTTTTATTTGAAATATCAATATAGTATCGTTTTCTTCCATCGGACTTATCACTAGCTAGTATCAGAATTGTGGATTTATATTGGGTATCGGTTATCGCCTATACAGGTAACTTGATTTACACGAGTTTGGTTTACGCGTTTTTGAAATTACGCGGGGTTCAAAATCCAAAGAAATGTTGAATTTACACGTTTTTTCCACTTATATGCGATATTTTATGGAGTGTCCACCAGATGTCTCACGCAACTGGATTCACACGGCGCCGCGGCCACACAGCTGAGCTCAGCTCTTCCTGCGCGCCGCTTGAACACCAATACAGTACCCACGCTGCCACGTTACTCAACAATAGGGGTGGGCAGGTACCGGTACCAGACTGCTCGGTACCGGTACCAATACTAGCCAGCCGCTCATGGTGTCCCTCATTACTTCCTCACACAAGTGAGGCTGAGACTAAGTGCCTGAGTGGATATCTCGGTGATATGGATATTCTCTCTCTCTCTCCACTGAATGAAGTGAATAAGCATATTATTCCCACCATCACTCGTAGATTATGACAGACAACTAGGCAAGACACAATTCACGTGGTTCTGGTGACACGCGGCTTGCAGCTGTTTGTTGTATGGGTGTGGTTGTGTGGTTTGTAAACAATGCAAATGCAAATGGTGGCCGGGCTGGTATTGCGCGAAATAACTCCTCGTACATTACTCATGATGTACAGTTTCTGATATCATATTTACCCCATTATTCTCACTAATATTAATAATTAATAATGAAAACATGGATATTTTTTTCCAATATGATTTTTTATGTAGCTTGTACTGCTCCTAAGTCATACAATCCAAAGCCACCTGTGACATCAAGATCATACAAATGGCGCTCGACGGATAAACAAGATAACAGCAAGGCATGGGGGATCCTCCACTGATTTCATTTTTGTATAGTAGTTATTAGATCGCCCTGTATTCTATAGTAACATATTATAAGAAAGCTATGGACTGTGAAGGATTATAAACAATAATAAAGGTAAGTTTGCCGTTGTTATTGGATAAGACGAAAAACAGACCCTTAACCAGAGTTGCCAGATTATCGTACAAAGCGTCCTCTATTTACATATTTTCGACCCATAAACTGTCTCCTGCACCCCAATAACGAGATTCATTAATACTTATCGTTGAAATGGTTAATTATTGATGCCGTTTTGCAATATTTAAGTGTCAAAAACTGGGAAACACAATGTGATGAATACGATAATCTGGCATCATTGCCCTTAACCCTCTGAGTACCGATGACGATACGGTATCGTCACCACTGGATGTTACCGCCAGTACGGGTGACGATACCACATCGTCACTGAGTTACCCTTACACTCGGTCTTATTTCGCGAAAAGTTTTGGTTCCCCGAAGACCAGCCGGGTATCACGTGATAGCTAGAGAGTTGGGCTAGCCTCTCCCAGGTTCTCGTGATCCTATGGGATACGCCACATAGTGAAAACAAAGGAAAAGTTCAGGACAGCTTACCACCCTCTGCCAAAAACAAAATGTTGCTTCCCATACGGGTGACGATACCGTATCGTCATTTTATAATTTTCAAAACCGGTCTTATTTCTCGAAATATAATTGTTCCATGATGCACTGAGTGTAAAAAGTGTGGAACTACAAAACCGCGCTGAAACGGAGTGGCGGGCACAGCCGCATGAACTCGCTCTCGGCTGAGCGGGGCTGGACGGGTGGGGCGGGGCTGCGGGTGAGATGAAGGGGGTACACTTCTAAGCTACGGAAAGGGGAATGACAACATTTTTTATGGTTTTGGGATAGATTCGAGTGTTTTGAAAGAAGAAAAAAAAATTTTGCACATAGTGCGGTATGGGTGTACTAGTTTTCTCGCCATAGCGCGGTACTCAGAGGGTTAAAAACACCCCAAAGAAGTAAAAAATCATGAAAAATTTGTACATTCGGCGTATAATGCGCAGGGCTAAACTTTCAGGCATTTTTTATGTGAAAAAGGTGCGCGCTATATGCCGAAAAATATGGTATTTATTTTTCGACAGAAACGTCCCTCTTGTTTGATTTACATTGTTTTTGATTTACGCGACCTCTTCAAGGATGCAATACTCGCGTAAATTGAGAGTTACCTGTATTTGTATCTCCAGTTAACGAATATCGGTTATCACCGATAAGGTTTTCCATTATCAGTTATCGGTTGTCGGGAATACGGTTTTATGTTATCGTGCCCAGCTATGATAATATATATATATATATATATATATATATATATATATATATATATATATATATATATATATATATAATATATATTATATTATATATTATATTATATATTATATATATACATATATATATATATATATATATATATATATATATATATATATATATATGTATATATATATATATATATATATTACTCATCTCCAGTCCCTTGGCTCATATCCTCTGCTCTTTACTCATCACCTTAACCCCTTCCTCTTTTCCAGTCCCTTGGCTCATCTCCTTTAATGTTTACTCACCTCCATTGTGAAGTACAAGTGTTGTTTTGTTTCCCCGACAGACTGTGGTGAGAGAAGTCCTTTGTCAGCACACTGTCAGCATACTGTCAGCACATTATCAGCAGACTCACCATGTCATCAGCACAGTGTCACCCCATCATCAGCACACTGTCAGCACACCATCAGCACACTGTCAACACGTCTTCACCCCTGTAACAGTCTGCCTGGTAAGCCATTTTCGTGTATTTCCAGATATTTTCCTCAGCCAGTTTTCCGCCATGGTGCGGTGCACACCTTTGGGCAGAGTTGCCTTTGTCCTTCTGTGTGGGGTGTGCGTGTCCTCAAAGTCGCCTTTCTCAACTCTTCTGCCCATGACCGGAAGATTACCAAAATGAGACGGCTTTTTTCAATTTCACAAAGTCAAAAACATGACATAGGGAGTTTGTTGATGAAGGTGGCGATAAAACAACAGCTCTTGCTAGTTTGAGTTTGTGGTTTATGAAGCCAGTGTGTTAATTTTGTAATCTTTTTATAGTGAGGAAAGTGATTGGCTTAAATAGCTTGTTGAACCGTGCGTCCTTGTTTAACCCCTTGACTGTGGATTTCCTACAATAAGACATCACCAAGCTACAGGAATGGAACAAAAAGTGGCTGCTACAATTTACTGAAGAAAAATGTAAAGTCATGCACCTTCGGAGGGGATATCCAACATACCAATACCACATGAAAACACTCCATTATCCAACACAGAGGCAGAGAAAGATCTGGGAGTACATGTTACCAGGCTAACAGTGAAAGCCAAATCCGTGCCAATCACAGCCAGTGGGTTAATAGGTACTACTTGTTATGTCTAATTCTCTCTCTCTCTCTCTCTCTCTCTCTCTCTCTCTCTCTCTCTCTCTCTCTCTCTCTCTCTCTCTCTCTCTCTCCCGTATATTTATTAATGTCTTGTTGTTTTGGCAAGTGTTTGTTGCATCCATTGTTTTGCTGTGGACTTTGTACAGCACAAGTGCTTGCATTATTTTGTCTCTTTATTGAGCCAGAGGCCTTCTAGTAGTCATGGAGGTCACAGCATTCCAGGCAGTGGACAGCCTGGGTCTGGTCCCCTTGTCCGGCACCTTTGCTGCGTCTTCACGGAGAGCAAGAGGGAGCTTTCTTCTTTACTTCTTGGCCTCCGAGAGTGTTTATTTGTCTCCGTGGTTGTTTAAACTTGTCTGGTTTTATTTCATTTTTCTCTTTTTTTTTTTTGTTTGTTTTTGATCCACGTTATCTTGTTCTTTCTCTCAAAGCGGCGACGCTCTGCATACTTCTCTGCTCTGTTCTTTCCCTTCCTTGATGCCCTTTTCTGTGGTGGCTGTTCTGCAGCATTGTTCTGTCTCTGTTTTCCGCTTCCCATATCCACAAGGTGCTGTTCAGCTGCCTGCTGCATGGTTGCCTCCAGGTTGTCAAGGGCAGCTAGTTCACTGCTCTGGGTCTATTTTGCCTCAGTTTCTTTGATGCAGTTGTTACAATATTGGGGTTGAAAACCAGTAACTGTGTTGTGCTCTGCTACATTTTATGGAATTTGTAGATGCTTTTGGTATTCAGTTTGAAGCATGTTTCTATGAGGCTGTGATCTTTGTCCCAACAGCCACCCCTGGTGCTGGTGCAGCAGCGAGGGTCTGAGGCGGGTGCCGTGCTGCGTCCTCACTGCCGCCGACTTCTGTTGCAGTGGAGGCTGCAGGGCCGGGCAGCAGCCTGAGGGGCCAGGACCAGCAGGAGCAGCCTGCCACAGCTGTGAGGATCAGTGCCAGACCATGCAGTACAGTACAGTGCAATTCCCTCATCATATTTTGTGCCAAAGAAAAAATTCAGTGCCATAACTTTGAACAGCACCTTGCATGCTCTGATCAGGGGTGCTCAGGAGAACCACCACCACCACCACCACCACCACTTTGCTGCTGGCATCTCCAGTCATAAAGGAAAGGGAGAGTTTGAGTGAGAGAAGGTTTGAGACCGAGAGCAAGTTCATCAGACACAGCCTTGCACACACTGCTGAAGGGAAGCATGAGTGCCAAGAGTGTGGAAAAGACTCCCTGGGAAGGTGACCTCATCAAACACACCCACACAATCTGGTGGAAGACCTCATGAATGCCAAGAGTGTGGCAAAGTGTTCAGTATGAAGGGTGACCTTAATAGACACACCCTTACACACACTGGTGAAAGACCTCATGAATGCCAAGAGTGTGGCAAAGTGTTCACTAGGAAGAGTAACCTTAACACACACACCCTTACACACACTGGTGAAAGACCTCATGAATGCCAAGAGTGTGGCAAAGTGTTCAGAACGAAAAGTCAGCTTAACACACACACCCTTACACACACTGGTGAAAGACCTCATGAATGCCAAGAGTGTGGCAAAGTGTTCAGTAGGAAGAGTAGCCTCAAATTACACACCCTTACACACACTGGTGAAAGACCTCATGAATGCCAAGAGTGTAGCAAAGTGTTCAGATACAAAAGTAGCCTCAACACTCACACGCTTACACACACTGGTGAAAGACCTCATGAATGCCAGGAGTGTGGCAGAGTGTTCGGTCAGAAGTGTGACCTTAACACACACACCCTTACACACACTGGTGAAAGACCTCATGAATGCCAAGAGTGTGGCAAAGTGTTCACTCAGAAGAGTCACCTTAACACACACACCCTTACACACACTGGTGAAAGACCTCATGAATGCCTTGAGTGTGACAGAAGGTTCTTTTCTAAGTCTGATTTGAACAGCCACGTTGTCACACACTTTGATCTGAGAGAGTTCAAGTGTGATGTTTGTCTAAAACATTTCAAGACCAAGCGGAGTATTGCCAGGCACATGAAGATCCACTTCCCCTGAGGTGTTGTGTGGTGCTGCTGTATGTGGTGGCAGTGGAGGACACTGTTTGGCAACCCCGCCCTGGCTGAAGGACAAGTAGAAAGAGAAGACAAAGAGAGAAAGACAGACATGGAGGAACAACAAGAACAGAAAAGAAAGAAAGGAATGAAAAGACTAGTTAAAGAAAGACAGTGACCTCAACACATACATCCTTACACACACTGGTGGATAGGATAGGAGACATTCAGGAAATAAATGGGGACAAGCCTGCAATGCAAGAGCTAATAATAACAACAGAGAAAATAGCCAGAAAATTGTCACACTTTGCCAACCACAAAAAGCCTGGCATTGACAAGGTCTCCGACTTCTGGCTGAAGCAACTAACTGCCCTCCACCAACATTACAAGAACTGCTTCAACAGATTATTGAAGGAAAAAGAGGCCCCACCATCATGGCTATTGGAGGGAGACACCAGCCTAATCCCAAAGAACAATGAAACTCAGCTCCCAAATAAATACCGACCAATATGCTGCCTCAGTACCACCTACAAGCTCTTCACAGGCTTAATCGCCGAGAACATCTATGAACATCTATCCTCCGGCAACTACTTAGAGAAAGAGCAAACTGGGTGCAAAAAAAAGCTGCTTTGGTACCAAAGATCAGCTTCTTCTTAACAAAACAATTTTGGAAGACTGCAAGAAACGTCAAAGAAACCTGAGTGTGGCCTGGATCGACTACCAAAAAGCATTCGACAGCGTGCCACACTCATGGATACTAGTGTCTTGAGCTATATAAAGTCCACCCTACCATCACTCAAGCACTGGCAACACAAATGCAAATGTGGCAAACAAACATCACACTCAGCCACACCAAGGGGAAAACCATCATCCCCAAGGTCAGAATAAGAAGAGGAATCTTCCAAGGAGACAGCCTATCCCCCCTTCTCTTCTGTATGGCAATAGACCCTCTCAGTAAGCTCCTAAATAAGTGCCAAAGTGGGTACAACCTAAGTCAAACTCGCAAAAAAGACCCAAACAAAACAGTGAACCATCTACTGTTCATGGATGACCTTAAGCTCTATGCAAGCTCTGACGCAGAACTCCACCAACTGCTCCAGGCTGTACACACCTTCTCCAATGACATCGGGATGAAGTTTGGCCTTGATAAATGTGCCAAATGCACAATGCGCAGTGGAAAAAAGACCCACACCGAGAACATCCAGCTAGACGAGGCCAGTGAAATCAGAGACCTAATGGAGCATGAGCCATACAAATACCTTGGCATTGAGGAAAATGACAACATACAGCATTCCACCATGAGGAAGAAGGCAGGCAGTGAATACCTCAGCCGTCTGAAGAAGATCTGCAAGACGCAACTCACCAACAAAAACAAAATAACTGCCATAAACCAACTTGCCATGCCAGTGCTAAGTTACAGCTTTGGCATTATTGACTGGCCTCAAACCGAAATAAATAAATTATATGTAAAAACAAGGAAAACTTTAACACTCCACAAGGTCATCTACAGAAATCAGTGCCTTCCAAGACTGTATATGCCAAGAAGAGAGGGAGGCCTAGGACTGTCTGAAGTTAACCACCAACACAGAGCCACTATGGTGAGCATCGGCCAATACCTCAGAAGCTCCCTAAGTCCAAACATTGCCAGGGTCCAGGAACACCACACCAACAAAGCCAGCAAAAACACCTCGATTACTAAGCTGGCCCAGCATTTTGGACAGGATTGTATAGTAGATGAGCAGGAAACAGAAAACACACCAGCCACCAAAATGGCCAGAAAGAGCCGTTCAAAATTCACCATGAAGTTCCAGAACACCAACTTAACTGAGTGGGCAGAACACCAACGTGCCAAGTTTTTCCTGCAAGAGCTCTCCAAAGATTACATTGACAAGGAGAGCTCTCTGAACTGGCTCATCAAAGGAACCCTCCACTACGATCAGGAGAGGCTGATAATGGCAGCACAAGACCAGGCCATAATGACCAATGCTTTCAAAAAAATGGCTGGTCTCAGTAACAACAACAAATGCAGGTTCTGCCACACTGAAATTGAAAGTGTGAGCCACCTGATCTGCAGCTGCCAGACTCTGCTAGCCGATGGCTACTACACAGTCAGGCATGATGAAGTGTGCAAATACCTACACTGGACCATCTGCAACAGCCTGAACATCAAGTGCTCTAGCAAAGTGTGGGAACATCAGCCAGAGAAAATCACCGGAAATGAGACGCACACCATCTACTATGACCAGGTAATTCCAACAGCTACCTACCTAGATAATGCTGCAGTGAAACCGGACCTGGTTGTGTGGAACAGGAAAGAAGTGGCTATGATAGTTGAGGTCGGTATCCCACATGACAGCGGGCTAAACAGAGCTGAAAGGGAGAAGGTCACCAAATATCAAGGCCTGATGCATGATATGAAAAGAAACTGGAAATTGAAGAACATCTCGATTGTGCCAGTCATTGCCGGAGCAACAGGCCTACTGAAAAAGAACTTCAAAGACCATCTAGCTAAAATCCCAGGAAACCCGAGGGCAACAGAAATCCAAACAATTGCCCTTAAGGGAACCACTACCATCCTAAAAAGAAC
>NW_026110814.1:0-69431 GCF_024679095.1 Eriocheir sinensis
TCTCTAACATTGCAGCATTAAAATAGGACTTAAGACTCTTAGATGTGCACTGTTGTGCTATGAGTTCGCTGTGAATAACGGGGAAGAATTGTTCGTCCGTAACACTGGGATCTTGTTGCCCGCATAAGTTGAGGTACAAGATAATAAACAGATCCATTACTTTGGCGCAGTAACTCATATTTCTCATATCGTCCAAACCCATTATTGTTTGTTGTTGCATCCTTCCATTCGATTTTAATAAACCTGTTAGAATAGTCATTATTGTATCATTAATAGATCCCATGTCGTTATTTTTAGAAATTTTATGATTAAAGTCCCATCTATTCAACGCTCCGTTTAAACTGTCAATACATTTTAAGATATTTTGACCGTAAGTCGAGGAAGTAGAACAGGATTCAGTTACAGCGAGACATGAAGACGACGACGACGACGACTCATTAATCTTTTCAGCTGTTGTGGTGTCCGAGGCAACCGACGGTGATACTTTCGACTTATTAAAAAACAGGATAGCTTCCGCCACAGCCTCGTCATCTATGTTACTAATCAAAGAACGTACGGAAGGAGAATCCACCTCGCTCTTCTTACAACTCAGGGAGCGGGTTGAGTGTTTCGTAACATATCCACAACATCTATGTCCCCAATTTCAAATTTTGTGGTTTGTTGTTCTTCTTTGGATTCTGTGATGGGTAATTCTCGTGAACTGGAACATGCTTCCTCGGTTTTTGGATTTCTTGTAATCCCAAAACATTTTCAACTCACGCACAAACCTTAATGAATTATTAAGTGGAATCCACCCAAAGTATGTTCCGAAAAATAGATGTGTTTGGAACGCCGCACGCAATCATGGATGGAAGTGTTAGCATGTCTGGTGTTGACAGTTCCAAACATCTTTTGATTGTAGCAACTAAGAGTTAACATAGCTAATACATTAGCCGCCACGTTCGCTGCCATGGGAAATCTTTCATTGTAGTCTGTTGATATGTTTATCGACCATCGATCTTGTCAAGTACTCTTTTTTAATCTTATCGTAACTCGATTTTCTAGGTTGTAGAGTGCCGAAGCACGGATGCATCTGCTCCATTGTTGTCTTCAGGGATCTTTACGTTTCTGGTTGACGTACATGTTGTTCAAAGTGTTGTTGTCGACAGATTGAATGAATTCTAAAAATGTTGATTTCATGGTCTCACCGAACAGGGTAGATGCCCATTCTAACTTTTCATTAGAGGGTTTGCACCTTTTCTTAATTTCACTAATGTAAAACCTTTTAGTAGGATAACTATTAAATCGGTTTGTCGAAGAATCATTGTACATTCCTTTAATTTCCATTTTGTTGTTAGTCCCGTACCTAATTCTTAACTTTGTTAATAAGATGATATTCGCGGTTGCTCTACCGCACATCCATGCAAACAACCACAGGAAAGTCGGATTTGTAATCATAACCGATCTTCGAGAACCGTTAAAAATGTTAATCTCTAACAAGCGTTCAGCAGTGCAACAACTAATAAACATCAGCGACAAGACAACAGAAGAAGATTCTGTCGTACCTAGTGTCAAGAAGATACTGCTAGAAGAAAAGAAACAAAATAAAACACCAGGTGAATTCACCAGGATGATACTTAAGTTGCAAGACATCAGACACAATTTGATAAGAAATCTACTTAACATTATCAAAGCCTATAAAATCAACACTTATCTCACCAATAATTCACTCAAAGAAACTATGTATGAAAATATCTTCACGGCTGCTATTCCGTTCTCTTCTGTGTTCGCAAGGTTCTTGTATGACGACATCGAAGGTTATGGTGCACACCTACAAGCTGTGTTAGCAGAATTAAAACTTTGATTCAATAAAATATATATTTATAACTAACATGTCTTAATAGCCAAAAAGTGGGGTCCGGTATTTTACGTTTCCATGCAAGACAAAAGCAATGACTTATGCTTTAATTTCGCAACATGTGGATGAGGGATACACGAACTAAACTACATGGCATGTGAGGTAAACAAAGTGTATACACAAGGTATCGACAGAGTGGGGTCCGGATCTACATAGGGGTATACACAAGGTATCGACAGAGTGGGGTCCGGATCTACATATGGGTATACACAAGTTATCGACAGAGTGGGGTCCGGATCTACATAGGGGTATACACAAGATATCGACAGAGTGGGGTCCGGATCTACATAGGGTATACACAAGATATCGACAGAGTGGGGTCCGGATCTACATAGGTATACACAAGATATCGACAGAGTGGGGTCCGGATCTACTCTCGTAATGAGAAGGTAAAAAATATTATATATGAATAAGTTTACTTGAGGTAAGTGATTACAGCTAAATCAAAATGTAACATTAACTTTTAAGTCAAAATGAATTTAAATATGATGATGTTGCAACAAAACACACTACAATGATGTAATTTCCTTGGTATTTAAATGCTCATCAAATCAGTCCGTTTCTCTTAGTGTTACTCCGACACCACGCTCTCTAACTTCCGGAGTTTCGTCCCTACAGTGACAGACGCTGAAGGTTTGATGAAAATTCTCAACATACCGATTCAATACCGATATTGGCGGTGTTGTACACCACCTTACGAGTCAAGTCTCTGGAAAGAAGGTGAACTCCAAAATTTCTTGTTGGATCTGAAAACTGTTGATCGCCTCTACCACATCTCTACGTATGGTTGCAAGTACAATCTGGTGGCACGTGAGAATCGGAAGCACCGAAAGACACAATTGAAAAAAAGGACCGTCAAATGCCGTCAAATGTGTCGAGGACTCCGTCCAATTTTGATCTAGCGAAGTTTGCTACTGTTTCGCTACTTGTCAATTCACCGTTGCCAGCAACGAGTAAAGTCAGCCGAGACCCTGTGAGCCACTGCACCTCGCAAGCAGCTCACCCCCCACCGTGTTGAACCCCACCGCCCAACACCCGAGCCGAGAAACTCTCGGCTAACTGGCCGGGAGTGACCCGATGAGGTGTTCCCCCCCCCTAAAAAGTCCACTTACGGCTCAAACCGGGCGACCGGACCGCCCGATTCTGCACCTGTTAGGGATGAAATGCGTGACGCGAGCGCGCCGATATCGTGAGTTACCACTGAAAGTCAGAATGCGACGCTACCTCCTACCGATTCCGAGCGTAGGGGTGACTGAACTATTTTTACAGATGGGTTTCGGTCACGACGGTCGACGATTTGGACCATTCGGGAGGGAAAATCGATCGCGCTCGTCATCCAATATTGCTTAAAGCACTTCGCTACACGCTAGATGCACTACTAAGGTGACTTAGAACCGTCGCTGGTAACGCTGGGGAGGTCGTCGTCAAAAACCCCCCATAGCCTGTACACCCCCGCTGACCCTCCAACCCCCACATCTCTTAATTTTAGGAATCGGACGTTCTCAAACACACATTTACTTTATATATATATATATATATATATATATATATATAAATATATATATATATATATATATATATATATATATATATCTATATATATATATATATATATATATATATATATATATACTATCAGAATCGGACGCTATGAAAGACAAAAACAGTATTGTGTACTATCAGAATCGGACGATCCGAAAGACAAGAACACACATTCACCTCGAAAGAGTTTAGATGACCTCGACATTTCAATGTCATCTAACCTTAACCGAGGTGAATGTGTTTTAGTCTTCCGGAGCTTCCGATTCTGTTAACACTCAAGTTAAGAATTGGATGCATCTCAAGAGAAAAACACACATTCACCTTAATAGAGTTTAGACGACATTCAAATGTCATCTAACCTTAGACGATATTCAAATGTCGTCTAACCTTAACAGAGGTACGGAATGTGGTCTAACCTTGTATGAGGTGAATGTGTATCTTTATCTTCCGAAGCTTTCGATTCTGAATCTAGTTCGTACTGAATGTCATCTAACCTTGTGTGAGGTGAATGTATATCTTTGTCTTCTGAAGCTTCCGACTCTGAATTTAGTTCGTACTGAATCCGGAGCTTCCGATTCTGTTAACACTCAAGTTAAGAATTGGATGCATCTCAAGAGAAAAACACACATTCACCTTAATGGAGTTTAGACGACATTCAAATGTCATCTAACCTTAGACGATATTCAAATGTTGTCTAACCTTAACTGAGGTGAATATATGTTTTAGTCTTCCGAAGCTTCCGATTCTGTCAACACTTAAATTAAGAATTGGATGCATCTCAAGAGAAAAACACACATTCACCTTAATGGAGTTTAGACGACATTCAAATGTCATCTAATCTTAACCGGAGCTTCACATTTTAACAATACTGTTACATACTATGTAATAGTTGCTTAACACTCAAATTGCATCACAAGAGAAAAACACCTTAATATAGTTTAGACAACATTCATTGACTCGAGTGTACATAATGTAAAGTAAGAAGTGGATACATCACAAGACAAATATTTGATTTGATAATTTTACTACATGGGCGACAATCATATTTACATCTGGAGATGGTTGGCAAGGCCACACCACAAAGTGTTGTAATCTTCCGTAGCTTTCGACTCCGATGTACAAATTACAAATGTCTTTTTGCCAAAAAGTGGGGTCAGTCATTTTACGTTTCCGTGCAAGACAACTTCACTGACTTGTGCTTAAATTTCGCAACATGTGGATGAGGGATACACGAACTAAACAGAGTCGGGTCCGGAATTACATGGGGGTGTACACAAGAGTGCCAATATCGTCTTACCTCGATCGAATTGAATGTGTGTTCTAATCTTTCGGAACTTCCGATTCTGACAATACTGTTACATAGTAGTAACCTAAACAGTCAAATTAAGACGAACTACAGAGTCGGGTCCGGATTGACATAGGGGTGTACACAAGAGTGCAAATGTCATCTTACCTCAATCGAGGTGAATGTGTTCTAATCTTCCGGAACTTCCGATTCTGAAATTCTTACTTAGAGTGTTAAGCTAACTATGTAACAGTCCTTCTTTAAAGAGTGTTTTGGGAATAAAAATATTTTTTTGATATGTCTGGGAAAAGGTAAAGCTCTCCCTGACGACGTGCAATTATTGTTGTATGTTCTAAGTGTCATGAAATACAGACTGTACATGATGTTAGTCAAGAGCGCGGCAATCAATGTATTGATTTCATGAGATAATTGGGTTACCGACAAAGACGTTTGACGTTGGAAGCATATCGCCAGGATTGCGGTGTGCACAACGCCGTACCCATTACAATGTACTTGTTTCACTTCATGGACATGTTCAAAATTGAGACGATAACATTGTTGTTGAAGAATACTTCCTTTGAATTCTCAGATCTGTTGACCAAGATGAGTGACGAGAACAGTTATGATTTTTTCAGATACAGTATCTTCACGTTGAACAGTAGTCGCATCTACTTTCTGTTAAGGTTAGCGTTTTCCCATTCAGCGTTAAGAGGATTTTCATTGATCAAAGAAAACATGACGTACAACCTGACACATGCTACGGTGATTCAAAATATAATCAAATTGAACAAATGCTTACCTATACAGAATCATATCATCTACGACATCTGCAACTCCTATATGAAAATCATGACAATTGTTAACAAGAGCAGTGATATAAGTCTGGATGTTGAGTTCCTAACATTTGATACAGTTCCCAACTTCATTCAACTTATCGAGGAAGTGCCTCTTTTGAGAAATTGGATGAGTTTTAATCATTTTGCAGATGAAGAAGAAAGAAAAGGAAAAAGAAATTACCTGTTCCACTCAACAACAAGAGTTTATACTTCCATTCTCTCTCCAACATCAACCAAAACACAGCAGTTAACTTGACGGTGAACTTCAAGAACCAAAGTTTGTTAGTTAACGTTAACCAAATTGGTTTCACACTAGGATCGTCAGAGACCGCTCAACCGATGTTTATCATGTCCAAGTCCATAGGCAATGCTGTGTTTGGTGAAGACGAATGCAGGTATCTTCGTTTGATGGAAATTCTAGACAGACCCATTACATCGAACATCATCAGTCTACTTGATGAATATCATGAGTGTTTCCATAAAGTCAGAAATATCTTAAAGATTCCTGATTGTTCATCATCGATCTTGGAAAAGATCAAGCAAGAAGTTTATCTGAAAATGGAAATTGGACACCTCGTCAAGTCCATTGAATCGAATCTGGACGCACTGTCGTCCAACATGTATTGTCAAAAATCTCGACATCAGATTGGATAACGTCTACAGTTTAGTGAATACATTGTGTCAAATCAGAAACGGTTTCCACGCCATTTGTTGGTTGATTCATATTTTTAAAAAGTATCATGGTCAAGAAATAGCAGAGAAGCTATTCATTCATGTTGTAGAGAAAACAGTTTGTCAAATACGGGCCTATGATGATGTTAGAGAGTACAAGAAAGCGATCTACTTTCTACAACAGTTCCCTATTCCTTCCGTAGGATTCTCCTACATTGTGAGCACCTTCCCCCAGTATTGTCACATGGAGAATCACATGTTCAACGTCTTCAACACTGCACTCAGATTAAACGCACGAGCCATCATCAACATCGCCAGAATTCCTAATGTGGCCATCAACATGGAAATGACTAACGTGACTTTCGGAGTTCCTGTTTTCTTCTTGGGTTTTTGCAATGACGCCTTCCACACTTATTCAGGGTATGTGCTCAACACGCTGATGTACAACAACGTCTTTCCGGACACTATTTCAGAGACCGGTGAGAACATCTTTCATTTCTTGGCAAGGTATGGTGAATGGCCTGAGACCAACACCAAGCTAACCCGCCAGTGGAACACGCTCATCGAATGTCGGAAAGAAGAATTCGCCAGGGCTATTGAACACAGACGTGCCCTAGATGGAGCCACACCTGTCATGATAGCTGTAGCCCTGCGTAACTTAAAACCTTTAATTTCTTCATGTCCATCGAACCCAAAGCAAAACTTAACACGGCTTTTGGTAATTCCAAGACTACAATGTCCTTTGTCAAAGGTATCAAACCGGTCATCGCCATCAAGATGTTACCCACACTACAGTTGTCGAAAGTCGAGAAGAAATCGGACAGAGCCAGTTCGAATACTTCCTGCATGGGATTAGCTAGTGAGAGATACGCCTTGATCGTCAACATTTTGATTTGTTGCTTTCCTCAGGAGCTTATGTCATAGGAACGCTCAACCTAATGTTTTTTGACACTCATCTTCCTGAGCGATCCTCTAACCGTAAGTCAAGCTGCCCGTTGCACGTGGATCTCATCAACTTGGCGGCGGAATGTTTGAGAAGAAAAACACTATCTAGACTTCAATAGGAGTTCCGGCCGATCGAATTATGAACGCAATCGTTGACAATTTCGTCAATGTTTCAAACAAGACCAGAAAAAACATTCAGGTGCCTTTCGACAAGAACACCCACTGCAGTAGACAATTAATCGATAATTTAAATCAAAGAGGGGTACTAAGCACTTTCTCCAAATTCTGTTGAGTAATAATGCGCGTCCAGTAGCAGGTTGCACCGACATCGTCATGTGCGGTGAGAACGGTGTACCGTTGCATCCGTACACTAACCAACCGCTCTACAACGTGGACGACATAGACTTTGATATTGCAGCTCTGGCCTCCTCAATGAATTGTAGGTGCCAACCTGGATATCAAGCCGTGAAAGACGACGTTACCAACATCCCGAATTGTAAACGTGTAAGTTCTTCGACACTGTGGCATGACGATTCCAAAACATTATTCGGATGTCCAGTAATCTTTGAAATAGAGGAAAGGAAGGTTGTCTTAGTGACCCAGCTTTGCATGTTCGTTTAAAATCGATATACGAAGATGTCGATTTAACTAACGGAGGATCAGATTATGCTGATGGTTATCTGCAGCAGACCCGACCATTATCACGGCAAATGCTGATCCTTACGATGTTCAACCCGACTTGGAGAGTCATCATATATTCGGTAGGTCAAGCCGTCTCACTTATTAATGTGTTCCTTAACATTGCACATTTTCTTCAGAAAACGGATGTCGATAACACTTTAGATGCATTGAAGAGTGAAATTGAGAAAGTTCGTTTACCGTATTTAGACTTGGCACAAATTATAAATATTTTAGAAAAAACTGACATGTCTGTTCTTACTAATGATCCTCACGGATTCTTGATGGGTCGCATAGTAGCCATCATCGACATTTCAGATCAATCTCTGATCCATCCTTCCTCTTCATTGATCGATCAACCCAACAAATTCGAAACGACAATGAGATGGACCAATTTAGTCGAAAAAACCTTACAGTCTAAGAAACTTACATCGATGAGATCCAACATCGATTCTTTTAATTCTAAAGAAGCTTTTAAATTAATGATGATGGACGAAGCTCAAGACGAACTTTTGATATCTGTAGTAAACGGTTTAATGCTTTGAATGCAAAAGGAGGGATGTCTGATAATTCGTAAGGTCGATTGTTGACGACGTCGCCCTTGTCGTCGACCGTTCCTTGAGGTTGCCGAGTGTTAGGAACACCAGCCCATAAAATCAGGCGCTGGTTCAAGTAACCGCACATTTTTTCTCCCTTCTTACCGACTGTGGGCGTCAACATGTTGCCTACGGCCACTGGTTCACCGGTTGTCGGATTGCGTGACTTCCGGAATGCGTAACAACCCTTGCCACACGCCGTCATCTTTCTCAATACCTTGCCCGTCTCGTCGTATAAAGGAAACTCGGAGGCGTAGGACTCAGAGAAAGAACAAGCAGTCGCTCCACCAGCAACAGATACATCCACCGGGATACAGGAAAAGACATCACACTCCAACTTGGAGGAATCAAACTGAATGTCATAATACGTTGCTAATTTTGTGTGACGTTCTACCAATATTCCGGGAATGTTTTTTCCATCCTTGGACTCCCAAGTCTTTCACGGTGATGAACGCATACCGGTGTGGATCCTGACGTTTTTATCTCACCAGTTCAGTTTGACGGAGTTTCTCACTAGCGTACCTAAACGCAGCTACGGTATCAGCGTGGGTCAGCGAAGAGACAACAGCGGCGGTGGCGTCTGTCATTTCATTGGTAGGTGTGTAGTAGTCGTGTTTGTGTGTGTGTGTTTTTTTTTTTTTACATTGTTGCCTATTGCGCCGGTAGGCATCTTCCCGGTGGGGCCTGATGGTCGGCCCAAGGCTTCTTCCAGGTGGGGCCTGATGGTCGGCCCAGCCCGTTCTGGCGCAGGCGAGTGTTTATAGTGGCGCCATCTTGCATTGGCTCATGCTGCCCCCCCGGAACTCGTTCTTGATTCGCTTGGACGGCTTCCTCTAGAGTCCGGGTTGATGGGTGGTCTTCAGGACAGCATGTGGGTAGTTTTAAGCCACTCGGCGGTGACTGAAAAATCCGAGTGGTAGCGTGGGGATTCGAACCCGCGTCGTCCATCACGCGGTGAATGTGAGCCCAGTACGATACCACCTACGCCACCGCCTACCCAACGTCTTAGCCTTGTATGTGCGTGTGTGTGTTTGTATCATCAACAAGATTATAAATACTTAACTGCGTCTCTACCTTAACGGGCACCAATTCTACTCGCTTGTGCCGTCCATCTCACTTCACTGACGTTGCTCCGCCCCTATCCGTTATCCACGCCCAACCCCGCCCTCTGCCTCGCTTAATTCGTGTTGTTAGTTCTGGTTATTTTTTTCATTTACTCCGCCCACATGACACATGACACATCACTTGTACACCCCCCCCCTCCCTCCTCCTTGTATACCCAGCATTCAGCGTCCCGCTCGCCTCAGAATCGGGCTACTGGAGAGTCTAAAACACACATTCACCCTTCCGCTCTTAACTGAGCATTCAGCGTCCCGCTCGCCTCAGAATCGGGCTACTGGCGAGTCTAAAACACATATTCTCCATTCCGCTCTTAACTGAGCATTCAGCGTCCCGCTCGCCTCAGAATCGGGCTACTGGCGAGTCTAAAACACACATTCACCCTTCCGCTCTCAACCCAGCATTCAGCGTCCCGCTCGCCTCAGAATTGGGCTACTGGCCAGTCTAAAACACACATTCACTCTTTCGCTCTCAACCCAGTATTCAGCGTCCCGCTCGCCTCAGAATCGGGCTACTGGCGAGTCTAAAACACACATTCACCCTTCCGCTCTCAACCCAGCATTCAGCGTCCCGCTCGCCTCAGAATCGGGCTAGTGGCGAGTCTAAAACACACATTCACCCTTCCGCTCTCAACCCAGCATTCAGCGTCCCGCTCTCGTACATTCTCAACTATAAGAGAAAAAATTGCTTAGTGTGAATGTAGTGTTTGTTTTCATGATGTGAATGTATATTTTCAGTCTTAACGGGCACCAATTCTACTCGCTTGTGCCGTCCATCTCTCTTCACTGACGTTGCTCCGCCACTATCCGTTATCCACGCCCAACCCCGCCCTCTGCCTCGCTTAATTCGTGTTGTTAGTTCTGGTTATTTTTTTCATTTACTCCGCCCACATGACACATGACACATCACTTGTACACCACCCCCCTCCCTCCTCCTTGTATACACAACACCTGGTATAAATGGGAAGCACGGACGGCGTCAGTCATTGTTCGGTGTAGAAAGCTAGACACAACTTAATTCAGTTAAACTTTCAATCTGAAACACTATCATGTTTTCAACAACTACTGTCGTCGATGACGCAACTACATTAATACCTTTTGTTGACAAGAAACGAAAAAGACCTATTGACGAGAAAATAGTTTCAAAATTTAAAAGATCAGATCTTGAACATCAAACAGCGACATCGGCTGCCCCTGTCCAAGAAAAAAAGATTGGTGACATACGTCAAACGGTTAACAACGGTGGTGGTAGCAGATACGACGACAGCAGTGACGTAGGCAGCAGTACTTGCAAAAAAGACATAGCTGGGTCCTCTGAGAACAACCAAATCATCACCACCATCAACAACCACCGCCCTCGTAATCGACCACCACAACATCATCATCAACGACAACACCACCACTTCTCTCCACTTCCTGTCAACCGTCAGCCTTATCACTACGACTCTGGATCCAGTAATAATCGTTATTCACATTACAGGTCAACAGAAGCTATCCCAAACACTTCTTACCGTGTTGGTGGTCATCATGCCCCTTATGAAGGCGAAGAATTCTACGGTGACGAGGATGTGTACGAATACGAACAACGTCACGAACCCTACATGAGATATCGCCAGCCGCATCACAACCACCCTTCTGCCTATATTCCCTCGTCAACCCCACCACCACCTGGTCCACCGCTGCTTTCTTCCCACCTCCGCCTTCCTTCAACCTGCAACATCACCACCATTCAACGATGCCGCACAGGCATTACAACAAACACTACTACGACAACAGGCCGCAACATCAGGAACAACCCATACCTTACCGCCCACGCATTCGACACAGAAAGGATAACAAAACAGGTGAGTAGCTGCTTTATAAATATAAATTGAATATTTTAGAAATTGAAGTTTGATTTTAGAAATTGAAGAAATTGATTACTATAATAATATTTGGCTTATTTTTTTCTCTTTACAGATGATGAAGAATTTTTCAGAACCGTATTTTCGAAAATACATCAACAGTCTTCTCCCTACACATTTGTGATCTGTATTTCCTTTTTGCTGCAAAAGGAGATGTACTCGATCCTGCGAGACACCTTGCATAGGTTTAATTATGATTCCATAGCTTTTGAGAAGGATCTCCACCGGATTTTACAAGACTTAAAGCACAAAGAAGTGAAGAAGCAAAAGAACATCAAAGAGAAGTTGAGAAGGAATATCCGAAGCACATGCCCACGCTTTCTCATGGAGCGGAAGCGTACAAGCTGCGGATGTTACATTTGAGTCACAATAGCGGTGGCGGAATTGCCAGTAGCAGCAGTGACTACGATTTGCAGAAACCTTCCACGGTTTTCTTGTACGCCGCGGCGGCGACTGCTGCTGATGTAACTCTAACTCGTGAACTATTTAACAACATAAAAAACAAAACTGCAAATAATGATTCATACAAAGTTGTCGGGGCCACCGTATCAACTCTGAACGATCCTGGAAGACCGGATAGAGTTTATGTTGCCCTCCATCCGGTAAACCCCCCTATTGACTTTCACATAATAGGTTACACTCTTGGTTTTCGAGAGAACACAACACAAGTTGACGGTGGTTACAACGTAATCTTTCCGATAGTAAACAAACCTACTCAAACTCTAGTAGAACTTGCCAGAGAAACTGTCGATGCAGTCGGTAAAGTATCTATTTATAATTCTGAAGTGCAAGGTATCGGATGTTTCGGCACATTACCGCCAAAAACATATGATGAGATTAATGTCTTTCAACCTGCTTCAAGAGAATTCTTCGAAAGACATACGTTTTTCGAAAATACATCAACAGTCTTCTCCCTACACATTTGTGATCTGTATCTCCTTTTTGCTGCAAAAGGAGATGTACTCGATCCTGCGGCGGTGGCGTCTGTCATTTCATTGGTAGGTGTGTAGTAGTCGTGTTTGTGTGTGTGTGTGTCTTAGCCTTGTATGTGCGTGTGTGTGTTTGTATCATCAACAAGATTATAAATACTTAACTGCGTCTCTACCTTAACAGGCAACCATCATTCATCATTGGAGAAAGAGATAGTTTGGAGCAAGCTAGTCTTCAAACAGTCTACAATCAAAATGACGACGATTCCACACATCAGCCATGCGGATATCTCTTCTTCTCTGGTTTCCTTCATGTAATTTAAGAGAGTGTCCTGCATACTGCTACTGCTGCTGCTGCTGCTGCTTTTTCTCCTGTGGTCGAGGACCTCATCCTCGTGTGTAATGGGATCAGACAGAGGGAAGATTTCATCGATGCATCTCACAATGGACGACATGGGTGCTTCATCACCCGCATTAGCTGTCAATCTAGCTTCTTTGAAACTTCGTCCTTCGTAACCGTACATAACCATAGGTTGGGCTCCGATTAAATTTTCACGAAGTGTGTACAGACCAATGCAAGAGTCGATAATTTCAATTTCGACGGGAATGAGGTCTTGACGGTAATTGTGCAGCATGATACCCTCATATGTTTTCTTGTAGTTGGTCTTCAAATAAGCCAAACATTTTTCTACGTTCTGAGAACCGGAGATAAAATATGAAAAGTCCATGTTAGTCCAGTGAACCTGATTAGTCGACGACTGATTCAAGCGAACATCTGCACTAGCTTTGATATTCAAACCCAATAATTTCATCTCTTTGATCAGTCTATAAAGAAACCAAAAGATATTCAACTGTAGACACGCCAATTGTCGTAGGTGAAAACGAATCACCAAAATGTTGTTCTGTTCGACAATAGAAACTCCTTCCGCAAAACATAATTCAAGAAAAGATTCATCAACGGGAGACCAAGGCACTGACGAACCCGTTACAGGCGATGCTGGCATCTCACCGCCAGAATGAGTGGTGGTGCTTCTATGGGACGACAGCAAAGCCTTTAACATGATCTCGATACTTTCATTTTCTTTCTTAATCAATTTGCCAGTGTTGCAGGTCACACGAATAACGTTGCTAGAAGTACTACCACCGCCGCCACCAATACTGACGTCCATCAGAAGATCAGAAGCATTGCCTCCGCTCCCGTCTTCTTTTCAATCATATCAAAATCACTTGCCCAAAGTTCACACAGAATAGGATCGGAAGGATTTCGGTTGAAAATATTCTTCGTTCGGTTCTGCAGTTTCTGAACAAGTTTCAGACTTTCATCTAAAGATAGGAAATCCTTTTCTTTATCTTTCTTAACCATCGGCATGATGAAAGTCATCCTCACACGTCACTGATAACAAAGAACCTCTCAAGAAGGGAGGGTATAAAAGAAACACAGCGCAGGGAGTAGAGCTGTGATCCGGTCCTTCCTGTGTCAAGGAAGGTCTTGACTACGGACTACGTGCAACCTGCTAATATAGCGACCAGCTAACCCACCCACCTGCACTCAAATGGCTGACCCAGCATCAAACGATTCATTTATATTTGCATCACTCATAACCATGATCTTGATCATCAATTCTTTCATGATGTTGATCATTTTTATGATAATTAAACATTCTTTTAACAAATTAGCATTTATTGAAAATGTTCTTCTCAACTCCGTAAAACACGATGAACATTCTGAAAAAAGATCATTGATCGACCACGGCAACCACGGGAACCACGGGAACCACGACAACCACGGGAACCACGGGAACCACGGGAACCACGGGAACCACGGGAACCCAACACGAATGGTCAGCATTGACATGGAATCCAGATTCACCCCTATGAACACTCCTGTAGAACCACTCAAAAATCCAACCATCGACTTGAAATCCGGACGAGTTTCATGGTCAATTCCATCTAGCAGTCATTCTCACATAATTTGTAAGCCGCAGCCGCAGATACCCTCACACTCACATGTCTACGGATTGCCCCGTCACCCACCCCCACCTGTTTTATTCAACAATGTAACCCTTGAAGAAGAGGATGAGGAGAATAAAGAGGAGGATCATTACATGTCCATGAATAATTACATTAGCAGTTCTGCACCCAATGCTTCATCATCATGCATTACACCACCGCCTCTTCCTCAACGCAATATGACCATGTAAAGAGTGGAGGCGATTCATGTGTAACCACAATTCAAACCCAAACCAAAACATAGTTCAAAATGAAACAAAGCCAAAGCATAGTTTAAATAATATTAAGAGATAGATATAGATTTTTATTATTATAAATTAAATACACAATTTGTTAATGAATTTTTTTTTACCCTTCAATATCAAGACTTGTTATTGTACTTTTTTTTCTTTCTTCATAATCCAGGTTTAGACTTTTTTTTTCGTCTTCGTTACATCCCTCACACAAGTCTGCTAACTTATCTATAACTTCAATAATATTTTCCTCAACTGTGGGTGTGATGGTATCAGGATGTGTATGCTTGAACACACCAATGATCATAGGTACTATGCTTAACAAGACATTGGCCACTATACAGAATATTTTTTTAAAATTTACTAGAACAACTCAACACTTCATCATCATCATCATCATCGTCATTATTTACCTCTTCTATATTTTTCTCTTCTGTATTCTCCTGGTCCTCTTCTGTATTTTCCTGGTCCTCTTCTGTCTTCTCCTCCTGTTCGTGGTCGTCGATGACTATGACATTCATCTCTTCTTCATCAGACCAAATTTTACTATCACTTGTTTTGAATGTTAAGCCGATCGCTATTGGTTCACCACCACTGATGCTGACTCTCTCATCATCGTCTTCTGGATCGCTATCGACAGTTGTCCAAGATAAAAACACACATTCACCTCATTTAAGGTTAGACAACACTCAGTACGAACTAAATTCAGAATTGGAAGCTTCGCAAGACAAAGACACACATTCACCTCATACAAGGTTAGACGACATTCAGTACGAACTAGATTCAGAATCGGAAGCTTCAGAAGACAAAGACACGCATTCACCTCACACAAGGTTAGACGACATTCAGTACGAACTTTAAAGTCAGAATTGTAAGTGACTTTCTGAAAACAACGGAGTTCTTTGCTCTCAATTACTTCATATTCAACAGCATTGCTGATCCAATCACGATCATGGATTTCAAAGAACATATCTATTTCATTCAAAGGGCTTTGTTCATCAATAAGACCATATTTACTTCATGCATGTGTATGATGTGCTTCAGGTCTCACATTATACATTCACACATGGCAGAAGTGGACTGAACTGTATAGCGGTGAACTTACTGTAGAGTGCACGACCTATGTTTTTTTGATGTTGAGGTTTGGGTTTGCACATTATGTATTATTGATTGGACGTCACTACTATTGATTTATGTGTGCAATTCGTATTTAAGCAGACTAGTCACTTCTCTTTGGTGTTGCGGTAATTATCACTCTCGTGTTTTAGCAGACTACGTCACAGTATTGATTGAGGATAGCTTATGTCACTACTCTTCGAGATTGCTTCCTGTGAGTAATTAATTATTGATATTATTTTAGGTGTGCAATTAACACCCTCGTGTTTTATCAGGTGTGTTATCAGAAGCCTACGTCACAGTATATAGTGAAAGGAGGTTCACTACTCTTGATTCATATGTGCAAATAACACCCTCGTGTTTTATCAGGTGATTATCACCCTCATGTTATGGCAGACTACGTTACAGTATTGATTGATAGGAGGACAGGAAGTGTGTATTAATACCCTCGTGTTCTAACAGGTGTTATCAGGAGACTACGTCACAGTATATATTGATAGGAGGTTCACTACTATTGATTCATGTGCAAATAACACCTTAGCAGGTGATTATTACCCTCGTGTTATAGCAGACTACGTCACAGTATTGATTGATAGGAGGACTTCCTGTGTGTATTTATACCTTCGTATTTTATCAGGCGTTATTAGGAGACTACCATTGCTTATATTATTGATTCATGTGTGCAATTATCACCCTTGTGATTAACACCCTCAAAAACGATAAGTTGATTTGTCTGTTAGACAAGATAATAAGGAGAGTTAACGCTTACAATTCGGGACAGGATGTTGATTTGCAGAAGTGGGCAAGCCGCATGTTGAATGTCGGTGCATTCGTGCGGTCGTGGAATCCCACTTTCGGATCTATGAAAGGTATCATTCCCCAACTTCAGGCGACGTACAAGAAAGAGCGAACCGTTATGCAACAAGCTGTCAAGATTTACGCTAAGCTCGATCCGAGGAAAGCAGATCTCAACCGAGTGGGTGAGAAGACGACCAAACTCTCTATGAATTCAATATACGGATGTCTGGCGCTCAGATGCAAGACCCACAAGATTATAGACTCTTCCTCTACCCGTAGAGAATATGGAGGTGTGGGAGTTGGTGGTGGCTTCGCATTCCAATTCTGAATTTAGTTCGTACTGAATGTTGTCTAACCTTAAGTGAGGTGAATGTGTGTCTTTGTCTTTCGAAGCTTCCGATTCGTTAACACTCCAATTAAGTAAATTAAATGTCAAAGTGTGTCCGTGACTTGTAGTTGTAGTTCGAATTAACTTTTAGTTCTTGCAGTTGATTTGAAAGATCTCAGTGTGGACACGCTACATGTAATGCATAATTTACAATTGATCTGAATGTCGCTTCAAGACTAAAACACATATTCACCCGGAGCCTTCTTAGAAGGTTAAGAACGTGATAGCGTAAATGTCGTCTATACTCGAATGTGTTTCTGTGCACGATACTGACTTATTTCTACAAACTTTGATGAAGATCTTAAGTCACCATTATTCCTTGCTGTCAGTATTGTCTAGATATAGTTGAAGAAGAATTGAGATGCAGAACAACAGTATACTTTTTTATTAACTAAAAATATCATAATTATATACATGTGTGTTATGAAACAAATTTAACAGGGACTAGTTAAACTGTGCAAATCTTGAACCCACCTGACAAACTCTGTGCAAATCCTGACCCCAGTTTCTTCTCCGGTTAAACTGTGTGTAGATCCTGCCTGTGACAAACTCTTTGCATATCCTGACCCCAGTTTCTTGCACAAACTATGTGCAAGTTTCTTTTCCGTTTAACTTTGTTCAAACACATTTATTATATAACACTTTAAAAACGTTTCGAAAAATATATTTAAAATATTGGACCCTACTTTAGCTAAACCCTATTTACATACATGTGTTACTTAACTCAGAATTTCTTGAGAGTAACAAGAGGTTCTCGAGGTTCCTTGTGACATGTACAAATGGAATGTGACGATATGGTTTGTTTCTTTTCACCGTACGTAATGATACAGGTTTGTTATCTTTGATTAGGTTTAGTGGTTCTTCTATAGGGTTGTTGTCTTTGATTAGGTTTAGTGTTCATCTTCAGTGTCATTAGAAATGGGTACAAGTGATGATTTACTATTGATAGTCCACTCATTCAACCCACAAAAACGCTTGAAGTGTTTGACACAGTCTGCAAAAGGTCTTAGTTGATTTGAAGTATCTTTGCGAATGATGTTAAGGTAACGTCCTACTCTTTCCGATGAAGATAAACTAGGCCACTGCTCTTCATCTACTTGCATTGCAAAATGATCTTCTATGATCTTTGAATTGCGAAGTAAAGGATCAGTGTCTTGAAACCATTTTGATGTATCCAACAGTTCAGGAGAATGTATACTATACGGTATTTCTCCCATGGAGATTATACTGTTTAAACTCTTTTCTTTAGACATCTTAAAAATGACGGAACCTAAATTTAAATTCCACCACATGACTACTTGAGACATGCCACTTATAATATCAGGAAACTCATGATGTGGTTGTGGTAACGTTAATTCCTCATCATCATCGTCGTCGTCGTCATCATCATCATTGTTGTTATTGTTGTTATTATTAAGATTGGTGTTGTCGTGGTTATTACCAATTACTCGCTGAGACACTCGCGACCACAACCGATAGGCTACCATCCTATTGGCATCAGCAGTTACCCTGCACCATCAACTGTAGCTTTGACTGTTTTTTAGCATTGTTATGATTGTACGATCCCTGATACCCGACCTCTTCGATGACGAATATTTGTTTCTTGCCAGCCACATAAGCCAATTTAGCATCAGATGAAGAACAATCACCCTTTCAACCAGCGCTTCTGAACCCATGACGGTGTAGGAATCCCAACAAGTATGTTTGGCGATGTTTACTAAAGATGATTTTAAGTTGTTTCCTAAACCAACTAAAACAACGACAGTTTTTGAGTCATGTTTAACCCAATAGATGTTATGGTTTGGACCAGGTGATGAGCCATTTCTCCGTCGCCAGTGCACATATTGTTGATGAAACCCATGAAGTTCATCATGGATCTCAGAAAATACAGACTGTGAAGTCTAGGTAGCCCTGTTTTTTGATCAACTACTTCTCTGTAACATTTTTGAACTGCTTTAGCAACATGTTTATCTACTTTACTTTTGTTGTTAAGATTTTTGGAGATCGAGTGCAAGAGCGTAGAAGATCTCCAGCGAGACAACGTTCTCGTCGTCCACACAGTAACACACAGGTGCCATTAAGGCCGACGTTACTACGTCAACTTGTTGTCGCTTCTTCGGTGGTGGACCAATCCTGTCTTCTTCCTCCTCGTTAACACACATTGACCAGAAATTCTGTTCGTTGATATCATTGGAAGAGTAGTTCACCAATCTCGAAATGTGTTCAGCCATCATGAGTCCACGTGTCTCAGCGGTGCCTTCAATGCACATACTCAAGAAAGCCGATTTTGTGTTAGGATCGAACATCGATTCGAGGACGATCTGTTTTTCAGTTTGAATCTTACACCTGACATACATGTCTGATTTAAGATTGATATTTTCTAATCTGCCACCCAACAGAAAATTACCGTCGATAAGAAAAAATCTGTTGTTATCGACGCTTATACACGATGTTTTGCAAAACCTACAAAGTCCCCGCTACGCTTTATTACTGCAACCCATGTGTCCTCTGACTGGTAGCTCGTATTTACAATGTGGCAGAAAACCATCTGGAGCCAACTACCTTGACTTGCTTAATCGTAGTCAAGGAGGATTGTACATCATGTCCAACATCAAAGGAATCCCAATCGATCCACTACTTGTGCGTGTCAATGGTGTTTTTCTGATTGCACCTGATGAGATTTTGCAGATCAAAGATAAGGAAAGCAAGAAAGCTTATCAGAATCGCTTACTGAATCAAATCAACACCGAAAACATCAATATGGTTTCAGGACCCTATTCCAGCGTACTTGTGTTCGATTACAAACACAGCGAGCTTTTGTTCCTCTCGGAATAGGAACCAAACCTAAGGGAGAGAGTGGACGATACTTCAAAAGGCCAAGTTGGAAATAGCAGACATGGGTCATCTTTCTATTCTTCCTGGAGACGTGCCACTCAGGGTCAATGCAGCAGACAGCAGCAATCTCATTCAAGTCTTTGACACTGTCTCTGGACACCTACTCTTCAAGCTGAAGCACGACATGAAGACGGGGATCAACATAGATGACATGATTATAGAAATGAAAAGAGCTTATGATAGTTTTCAGACAGATAACCAGAAACAAGTATGTGTTGAAGTAGAACAGATCGTTCCGTTTCTCACCAATGAGCAGAGACAGAACATTCTCGCTCGAATCGTTCAAGTTGAATCTGAAACTAAAAATGAACTCGTCCAAAAAAACTATTCACAGAAGAGTTTGTTTCCTTATCTCAAAGTCTTAAGTCTGAATGACCGCTTGCAATTTAAGAACGATGTGCAAAAATGTTTCATGGATGAAGAACAGCAAATGACTCTGAACGACCTCATTGCGACATCCCGGAAGAACCTTAGCTTGATGCGATCCTGTCAGTTATTCAGATCCCTTATGAAAATGTTGAAAAATGAGTTCTAAGAACACATCTACAAGGCATTCGCTTCTTCCTTGCGATGCAGAGACACCTTCCATTGTCTAGAACTCGACCTGCAGAGACAACAGAGATTTAACGAAACGGCTTTAGCTGTAAAGAAAAATCAACAGATGACGAACTATCAAGTATTGGAAGTCATGCAAACAACTACCCATGTGAATCCTCCTATTACATCAAACACAAACATACCAGTCAATACAACGGACATCAATGCAACTATGATCGGTTTCCATCCATTGACTATAGCCAAACATTTCAAGAATGTCGTCGTCCAGGAAAGTGATGATGATAAGCAACTAACGTACTACGATGGGCATGGTCTGGTCTCCACTCACGTTGACAGCATTCCCGATCCTTACGTCAATCTGACCGACACCGTCAGTATCGACCTGGCTGAAACCTTGATGTTAGAGACACCGTTCACCAGCAGTGTACTTCCAATTCGAAACAACGAAGACGGAGAGGATAGGGTTGCAGTTCCTAGATACATCACTAACATGTGGACTTTCATCAACGATGATATTCACATGCTCTTACAACCTCCGATGTTCGCTTACAGTGACTTTAATAGTTTTAAGGATTACAAGAACTATGATTTCAGACAGTCCCCAAGTGAAGGCGAAGGTGGTTACGCCGACGGCGTCATGAGGATGACTCTGCGTGGAAATGTGTTCAATGCACTCACTGAAAGACAACGCCATGAGTATGGTATCAAAGATGCAAGTAGTGTCATTTTAGGACAAGTCATAGTTACTATGTTGTTGAAAACTCTGGACGCTCTACTCTTGTGTTTTCCACCATCACCGTCATCAACCCCTAGTGGATTGAACATGCACGCCCGCGCTCTAGTCTTCACTATCCTAAGCTGTATGTGGTCGGGCACTTACAGCATGTTGGACACGGCACCTCTCATCATCTTTGGGGACTCTGTTAACATTAACAAGTTTGGAATAACTAATTTGAAAAATGCAGGATTGTTAGCGGCGAATCTTTGGAAGACTGGAATACCAGACTGGAACCTGGGTGTTCAAGCAACTTGTGAGGTCATGCAGAGAATGATTGACAATGTGGTTAACAAATCAGTAGAAGAATATGAATCAATTACAAACCAACAACAACCATCATCTCAAGATCTCAATCCTAAATTTGGGAAAAACTATAAACGAAGATGGCAAGCATTCGATGACCTTACTCCTATGACTCACACCAAAGCTATCGTTGACAGTGATTTGTTACCTGAGGTGTATAATCTCTGTACTCCGATAGAACAACCTTCTTGATTAATGATCTTGACAAAAAGATCTAATTTTCAAACGGATCATGAAAATCGATTTCTCCGGCTACTGTCGCTAAGACAGTTTTCTCTTTGCGTTGAATCGTTTTCTTCTGACAACGTTCGCTTCTTCATCATTTTGGGATCTCCGACATGTTTAAGAAATGTTTTAAAATCGAATCTATTTCCTCTTTTTGTTTGGAAAGAATTTCTAAATCAGAAACGACTCGTTGAGAGAGAAGTGTCAACCACGGTATGATTCAAAGCCGCATGACACATACTATCGGTAGCCGTGTCATCTCTGTAGGAAGGAGTAGCAACAGTTAATAGGTTAGCTACTACCTCGATGAGGCCAGCAAAGTTAACTTTAAGTTCTGCGTCATCCTCCGGATCCATTTCAATTATTATCAAGATATCCAATAAAAGTTAATCCATTCTCTATTTTTTAATTTACATATTACAATTAAAAAGAAACAACATTTCATGTAAAATTATTTCTATTTATGTTAAATAAAACGTACTTGGTTTTTTCAAATATGTTTGAAAAAGTCAAAGATAAACTATATTGTAGAACTATGAAGTAGAATCTGACGTTCCGCAGAACCAACTTAGCGAACTACATCAAATACGAAAACCAAGACACGTAAAGGTGTATAAAACCAACCAACGCACGCACGCACACACGCACATACGCACGCACACACACAGGATGTGACGTAGCCACTGTTAAATACCATGCACCACTGGAGGAAACGAAGGAGTGGGCGGGGCATGGGAACAAACGTGTTTGCTACATGTGTATATCTCCCGCAGTTATTTAAAACAAGCGTTAGTGTGTGATGTGTCATTGACGGTGCAGGTCTGTGAGGTGGGAAGAAAGCAGCTGGTGGACCAGGTGGTGGTGGGGTTGACGAGGGAATATAGGCAGAAGGGTGGTTGTGATGCGGCTGGCGATATCTCATGTAGGGTTCGTGACGTTGTTCGTATTCGTACACATCCTCGTCACCGTAGAATTCTTCTCCTTCATAAGGGGCATGATGACCACCAACACGGTAAGAAGTGTTTGGGATAGCTTCTGTTGACCTGTAATGTGAATAACGATTATTACTGGATCCAGAGTCGTATCCACCCTCATAGTGATAAGGCTGACGGTTGACAGGAAGTGGAGAGAAGTGGTGGTGTTGTCGTTGATGATGATGTTGTGGTGGTCGATTACGAGGGCGGTGGTTGTTGATGGTGGTGATGATTTGGTTGTTCTCAGAGGACCCAGCTATGTCTTTTTTGCAAGTACTGCTGCCTACGTCACTGCTGTCGTCGTATCTGCTACCACCACCGTTGTTAACCGTTTGACGTATGTCACCAATCTTTTTTTCTTGGACAGGGGCAGCCGATGTCGCTGTTTGATGTTCAAGATCTGATCTTTTAAATTTTGAAACTATTTTCTCGTCAATAGGTCTTTTTCGTTTCTTGTCAACAAAAGGTATTAATGTAGTTGCGTCATCGACGACAGTAGTTGTTGAAAACATGATAGTGTTTCAGATTGAAAGTTTAACTGAATTAAGTTGTGTCTAGCTTTCTACACCGAACAATGACTGACGCCGTCCGTGCTTCCCATTTATACCAGGTGTTGTGTATACAAGGAGGAGGGAGGGGGGGGGTGTACAAGTGATGTGTCATGTATCATGTGGGCGGAGTAAATGAAAAAAATATCCAGAACTAACAACACGAATTAAGCGAGGCAGAGGGCGGGGTTGGGCGTGGATAACGGATAGGGGCGGAGCAACGTCAGTGAAGAGAGATGGACGGCACAAGCGAGTAGAATTGGTGCCCGTTAAGACTGAAAATATACATTCACATCATGAAAACAAACACTACATTCACACTAAGCAATTTTTTTCTCTTATAGTTGAGAATGTACGAGAGCGGGACGCTGAATGCTGGGTTGAGAGCGGAAGGGTGAATGTGTTTTAGACTCGCCACTAGCCCGATTCTGAGGCGAGCGGGACGCTGAATGCTGGGTTGAGAGCGGAAGGGTGAATGTGTGTTTTAGACTCGCCAGTAGCCCGATTCTGAGGCGAGCGGGACGCTGAATACTGGGTTGAGAGCGAAAGAGTGAATGTGTTTTAGACTGGCCAGTAGCCCAATTCTGAGGCGAGCGGGACGCTGAATGCTGGGTTGAGAGCGGAAGGGTGAATGTGTGTTTTAGACTCGCCAGTAGCCCGATTCTGAGGCGAGCGGGACGCTGAATGCTCAGTTAAGAGCGGAATGGAGAATATGTGTTTTAGACTCGCCAGTAGCCCGATTCTGAGGCGAGCGGGACGCTGAATGCTCAGTTAAGAGCGGAAGGGTGAATGTGTGTTTTATACTCTCCAGTAGCCCGATTCTGAGGCGAGCGGGACGCTGAATGCTGGGTTGAGAGCGGAAGGGTGAATGTGTGTTTTAGACTCGCCAGTAGCCCGATTCTGAGGCGAGCGGGACGCTGAATGCTCAGTTGAGAGCGGAAGGGTGAATGTGTGTTTTAGACTCTCCAGTAGCCCGATTCTGAGGCGAGCGGGACGCTGAATGCTGGGTTGAGAGCGAAAGAGTGAATGTGTGTTTTAGACTGGCCAGTAGCCCGATTCTGAGGCGAGCGGGACGCTGAACGCTGGGTTGATTTGATTTGATTTGATTAATCTATTACGCCGTGAGCGTCAAACAAGTATACAAAAGTTGTGGTATACAGTAATTATAGAGCGAAAGAGTGAATGTGTGTTTTAGACTGGCCATTAACCCGAGAGCGGGACACTGACACTATACTAACTAAATTCAGAATCGGAAGCTTTGGAAGACAAAGACACACATTCACTTCAATCAAAGGTAGACGACATTCATTCAGTATGAACTAAATTCAGAATCGGAAGCTTCGGAAGACAAAGACACACATTCACCTCATATAAGGTTAGACGACATTCAGTACGAACTAAATTCAGAATCGGAAGCTTTGGAAGACAAAGACACACATTCACTTCAAGCAAAGGTAGACGACATTCATTCAGTACGAACTAAATTCAGAATCGGAAGCTTCGGAAGACAAAGACACACATTCACTTTAATCAAAGGTAGACGACATTCATTCAGTATGAACTAAATTCAGAATCGGAAGCTTTGGAAGACAAAGACACACATTCACATTATATAATGTTAGACGACATTCATTCAGTATGAACTAAATTCAGAATCGGAAGCTTCGGAAGACAAAGACACATTCACCTCACTACTGCCCAGTAGCCCGATTCTGAGGCGAGTTGAAGAGCGAGACGCTAAATGCCATACCATGTGTTTAATCTCGCGCGGTAAATGCAAGGTTGAGAGCGGAAGGGTGAATATGTGCTTTATTCTCGCAAGTAACCCGATTCTGAGAGCGGGACGACGCTGAATGAGAGCGGAAGGAAGGGACTTGCTTGCTGCTTCTTGACAACGCTAACGCGGCAGCGTGCGCTCCGTTTGTTGTTGCTACCACATGCTGGTGGTGACACACATGGCACATGCTGGTGGTGACACAATAGCATGGCAGCACCTGATTTTCCCCCCGTCCCCCCATGACAAATGAAGATATCTTTCTCTCTTATCATATAGTCTTTTTTTTTTATAATTCTCAGTATTCAAGCTGCTTAGTTACGACGACGACGTCTTGAAGGTAATAGAAACAATATCACGCAAACTTTCTTCAAACCTTTTTTTTTTATTTCTTATCTTATACAGAATCGCTTTAAGTAATCCTAGTTAGTGACAATGTGTTCCATTTATTTCGGCAGCAAGACCGCGAACTCAAAATCAAGAATAGTTAATGTGCATCCTTGACCCTGTACAGATCCGGACCCCACTCTAATTCTGATTCGTCACATGCATATGTCGTGACCCACAAAAAATTATCATATCAAATCAAACCACATCCAAATTCAGACTCCTATTCCCAAAACTCCGTTTGTTGACATCAATCTTCATTTCATAACGGTTCAGAGTCGTATTACATCAGCACGTACAAATCCGGACCCCACTCTAACTCTGACTCGTCACATGTATATGTCGTGACCCACGTCCACATCAATCTTCATTTCATAACGGTTCAGAGTCGTAATACATCAGCACGTACAAATCCGGACCCCACTCTAACTCTGACTCGTCACATGTATATGTCGTGACCCACGTCCACATCAATCTTCATTTCATAACGGTTCAGAGTCGTAATACATCAGCACGTACAAATCCGGACCCCACTCTAACTCTGACTCGTCACATGTATATGTCGTGACCCACGTCCAAATTCAGACTCCTTCTCCTCAATAGATTCCATTTGTTGACAAAACTAACTTATCAGTCTTGATAATCAAATTCAAATATATGCAACCCATATATACCACCCACATCCAAATTCAGATCCCAGTTGAAATTTACACATTTTATACATCTGTCATAATCCCGTCCAAATCCGGACCCAACTTTACCTACATTTGTGTTGTGTAAGTGTGTGTGTGTGCGGGTGTGTGCGGGGTGGTGTACGAGAAGAGAGGGGATGGGGGTGGGGTGTTCGGCGGCGTTCGGCGGCGCGTGGCGCGCGCCTCCTCGAAGATGATGAACAAACTGACAGATGCCGCCTTTTGTTTACCATCCGTTTAAAAGAAGCGTGCAAGCTAATGTTTAATTTAGTAGGTTCCCAACCCGTACCAGATATTATTGTGTGTACATGACCCAATTATAGCGTCTGTTGGTCTCTCCCAAAGTTGTGCGTGCGTGATTACAAATATTTAAGCTTACATTACATTCTCGCATATGCATTAGCAAGAGTGCATGCACTTATTGTTGATCAGTGATTGTGATTATTATTTTTCTTTTTAATTTTTCAGACTTCAAAATGTGTGACGCAGCGAAAATTGTTTCCAGTCTTGGAACCGCATTTGCTTCTAAAAAACCGAAGAAGAAACCTCTGCGAAACATACTCGAAAAACAACTGGAGGAATACCAGCAGCAAATCTTATTATCAAGTGCCAAAAATATTTCTGTTTTTCAAAAAAAACCCATATGTGACAGAGCCCTGTTCAAATATCTGTTGAATGTCACACCGATTTGCAAAGAGAAAAAAATGCAGAGATGAAGAAATTGTTGACAAAGGCTATCCATAACAAGGCATACGCTGATACACCCAATGATCGCCTCTACTCCATGGGAGAATGCTACTACACATTGCTGAATTGCACAGACATGCGTAAGTTTTTTAACATTTTTTTTTTGTTATTGATATGATTTTTTTTTTTATTTAGCTTGTTGATTTTTTTTTAAGATTTTAATTTTCTTAACCATTTTTTTTTTTCATTTCAGTCGATGCAGGTTCCAAAGAAGGTCTTAAAACATCCATGAAATCAGCACTGAATATAGAATGGCAAAAATGCAAGTCCGCAACTGTCAACCAAGGTGATAGTATCATGAACTTCTGTCATAATGTGAATAACTTACTTAAAAGTTTTGATTTGCAAAATTGTGATTTTCGAAATCTGATCCTGAATACGTTCATACGCGAAGATTTCATCCCAGTTCACCGGTTTAATCAGACGATTTGTGAGATGACCTTTGAAACTCTGAAGTCTATTAATATCGATTTACAATTTTGTCAACTGCACGACATCCCAGACAACGTAAAGAACAAACGCCAAATGGCAGACATCGAAAGATCGAACACCTGCAGCAAATGTCAAATGTCATTGAGTGTTATCCGCGCCAAGGAGTGGCTGACCCGAAACATGGACGTCCCCAATCCTAAATTACGATCGCTCTTCATCCAACATGCCTTTACTGAAAATTGGAACCTAAATCAAGAGACTATCCATGCGGCTATGCAGAAAGGAGTCAATGTTGTCATTCAAGAAGTTTTTTGTTCCATCATCAATTTCATGAAATACATGTCCATGATAAGCGAGTCTTCCTCCATGCTCCTGAAAAAGCCATGTCAGACAGTAAGAGGGAAAAAACAACAACAATTATTCTCCAAAGTGTTACATGAAGCGTTGTTACACTCGTACAATCTGGACATGCCCGTCAATGATTCAAAACCACCCCAAAGAAAGATCGAAGTAGTGGAAATATCAATTCCAGTACAGACCACTTCTAGAAAACGCTCCAAATTTTCGATGTCAGAAATTCGGTCCTCCCCTATGGTGATCACAGTACCTGCCAAAAATTTGATATCTAAAGATGGAGCAACAGCCTTAGGTGAAACACTTCGCAAGCAATTCGAAGATACTCACGGATCAAACACATTCACCAAAAAGGGTGACCGAAAGAGTAACACCTATCCCAACTTCACCAAAATGTATGAGAACACAGACGCCCAGTTGAACGCGCTACGGCACGCGATCATAGCCCAATATCGTTCATGGATGTCGGTAACATCTACTCCCCTTGCGAATCACCTGTATGGTTCCATCATGTCAGTGGATCAGCTCTTCATCAATCATCAGTTTGATAAAGATATCATTGATGTCGACTCGAAAACCATGACCGGTGGTATAATCACCAAGGCGCTGGATGACAGTGGTAAAACCCAGTCCAACCTGTTTACCAATGCTACACCTTTTGAAATGTTTGTCCTGAACACCATCATGAACAACATAATACTAGTGGTTCCCTCATGTTTACTACGCATTGCTGTGAAAAACAAGTGCGCTGAAGCGACTCAACCATCACATGAGGTAGTGAGTAGCAACAACAAGAAAAACATATTGGGCAAGCACGAAACAGCGTTAAAAGATCTCAACAAAGAAATCTCCCTTGCTTTCTCTTTATTACAAGAAATGACAGGATAGTTTTGGAACAACGTCTTTACGTTTCTCAACAGTCACTTCACCCACAACGATTACAAGATCAAGTTGCATCATCTCAACCAAATGATCAGAAATGTAAACCATAAACTACATCTAGACGACTTCGTTCTCATGGGTATCGACATCACCTATTTGCTCTCCCGATTCATTTACATTCACCTGTGCATCAGTAACATGGTGACATCACACCATGAACCTGCACTTCCCTACATCTGCTACGAACAAATGTATGTGTTCGTGCGCGAAATCGGTCTCGATAGGAGTGAGTTTCTGCAAGAGTTCTTCTTGCTGAACAAGGACGATGCCGCAGAACGGTGCTTAGAAATCTACCGTCTCGGATTTTTGTCGCCTTCTCGTGAGCTTCCACCCATCTTTGAATTAGATGTCAACAAACACCTCTACGGAGTCGATGCAAGCCAAATGACTATCAACAGCATTCCAAAAAACGTTGTCAAATCTGAACGCAGAAAAAAGAAGAAAACACCCGCTGATGTTCATGATAACACTAGTGATGATAATGATGATAAAAACAAGGATGTTCCTACAGTGATTAAAGTAGTCACACGTCCCGAAAAACCCATTCTGTGTGTACTGAATGATGATGATGATGTCTTTGATAAAGACATAGTAATCGGAACGATCGAATCCCAATCACAGCATGACAGGAGTTACAATTCTTCAGATGATGATGATCTGCCTATCAGAAGGATTCAAGATTCAGATCTGCGTGAATTGATCAAACCCAAAATTTCATGGCGTAAATTCATAGAAAGATCCAATTCCGAAAAACGAAGTTGCAGCGATTCTTCTTCATCAAAGAGTAAGAGGATCAAAAAAGATTTGAGTGTAAGTCGTCACCGCTCAACTCACAGAGGTTCTAGTGTTAAAAAGGAGCGGTGTGCACATCCCAGTACAGCAGTGACGACGTCCAGAGATTCTGGTGAAAAAAAGGAGCGTGTGCATCCCAGTTCAGCAGCAACAGAGGCGACGACATCCAGGGGTTCTGGTGAAAAACAGGAGCATGTGCATCCCACTTCAGCAGCAGAGGAGGAGGCGAAGACGTCTACATTGCAATCTGAAGCATCTACATCCAGTACACCAACGCAGCAAGAGTCAGAATTTTTGAAAAATAAAGCCAAAGAATACGTCATGATGCGAGAAGCAATGATGGCGACGACGGTACCCTCCTCCGTTGATATGAGTGCACAGACATCTGAAATAAAAAAAACACACAAGAAAAGAATCATTAAAGAGATGATGATGATGACAACAGACCAAAAAGAAGAGTACATCAACACCACTAAGAAAACTCGAGAAGAGGACGATTACCTACCGGACCTCAATAAAATAATATTTAAACCAACTGAAGAAGATCACACTCGAAAATACAAGAAGAAAAAGAAAAAAGATAGAGACCGAGAAAACGGAGAGAGTGTCAAGGGAGAAAAAAAAAGACGAAAAGAAGTAAATGGATATCAACGAGAGCGATCCCAGTCACAAGAGCGAGAGCAACGAAAGCGACCCAAGTCACAAGAGCGAGAGCAACGAGAGCGACCCAAGTCACAAGAGCGAGAGCAACGAGAGCGACCCAAGTCACAAGAGCGAGAGCAACGAGAGCGACCCAAGTCACAAGAGCAAGAGCAACGAAAGCGACCCAAGTCACAAGAGCGAGAGCAACGAAAGCGACCCAAGTCACAAGAGCAACGAGAGCGACCCAAGTCACAAGAGCGAGAGCAACGAAAGCGACCCAAGTCACAAGAGCAACGAGAGCGACCCAAGTCACAAGAGCAACGAGAGCGACCCAAGTCACAAGAGCGAGAGCAACGAAAGCGACCCAAGTCACAAGAGCAACGAGAGCGACCCAAGTCACAAGAGCGAGAGCAACGAAAGCGACCCAAGTCACAAGAGCAACGAGAGCGACCCAAGTCACAAGAGCAACGAGAGCGACCCAAGTCACAAGAGCAACGAGAGCGACCCAAGTCACAAGAGCGAGAGCAACGAGAGCGACCCAAGTCACAAGAGCAACGAGAGCGACCCAAGTCACAAGAGCGAGAGCAACGAAAGCGACCCAAGTCACAAGAGCGAGAGCAACGAAAGCGACCCAAGTCACAAGAGCGAGAGCAACGAAAGCGACCCAAGTCACAAGAGCAACGAGAGCGACCCAAGTCACAAGAGCGAGAGCAACGAGAGCGACCCAAGTCACAAGAGCGAGAGCAACGAGAGCGACCCAAGTCACAAGAGCGAGAGCAACGAGAGCGACCCAAGTCACAAGAGCGAGAGCAACGAGAGCGACCCAAGTCACAAGAGCGAGAGCAACGAGAGCGACCCAAGTCACAAGAGCGAGAGCAACGAGAGCGACCCAAGTCACAAGAGCGAGAGCAACGAGAGCGACCCAAGTCACAAGAGCGAGAGCAACGAGAGCGACCCAAGTCACAAAAGCGAGAGCAACGAGAGCGAAAGCTACGAGAGCGATCATCATCGACACAAGAGCCAAGCACAACAAGAGAGACAAAAAAGACAAAAGTTAGAGCGACAAAAGTTAGAGGAACAAGAGCAACAAAAGTTAGAGGAACAAGCACAACAAGAGAGACAAAAGAGACAAGAGTTAGAGCGTCAAAAGTTAGAGGAACAAGCACAACAAGAGAGACAAAAGATACAAGAGTTAGAGCGTCAAAAATTAAAGGAACAAGAGCGTCAAAAGTTAGAGGAACAAGAGCGTCAAAAGTTAGAGGAACAAGCACAACAACAAAAAAAGTTAGAGGAACTAGAGCAACAAAAGAAACGAGATGAACTAGAGCAACAAAAGAAACGAGATGAACTAGAGCAACAAAAGAAACGAGATGAACTAGAGCAACAAAAGAAACGAGATGAACTAGAGCAACAAAAAAAAAGTTAGATGAACTAGAGCAACAAAAGAAACGAGATGAACTAGAGCAACAAAAGAAACGAGATGAACTAGAGCAACAAAAGAAACGAGATGAACTAGAGCAACAAAAGAAACGAGATGAACTAGAGCAACAAAAGAAACGAGATGAACTAGAGCAACAAAAGAGACGAGAGTTAGAGCAACAAAAGAAACAAGATGAACTAGAGCAACAAAATAAACAAGATGAACTAGAGCAACAAAAGAGACGAGATGAACTAGAGCAACAAAAGAGACGAGAGCAGCAAAAGAGACAAGATGAAGAAGAACGCCAAAATGAACAACGAAAAGAGCAAGAACAAGCTGTTAAAAATCTACAGTTAATAAACAGCCAACACAATGATTTTGAAACTATTGAAACACCACCACAACCACATTTCTTCAAAAGATCATCATTACAGCAGAATGAAATATATTCTGTTTGTTTCAACACACCGGGACCGGGTACTCCAATTGGCATCATACCCAGACAGTCATCACCCGTTTACGACGCTTACGATTGTGAATTGAACACACCTATGCCAGTCGAGAATCATACTCCAAAACTATCTCATTCAGAAATGATGAAGTGATGGAGGAAGAAGACCAACAACTTTTCTCTCATCATTCACTCTCACCCATAGCAGCGTCTGTTGTTCCACCCTCATCGACATATAATACTAAACCTAACATCGACCCATTAGCGGCAGCGCAAGAATTAATATTCGGTTCACCGAACACAGCAGTGGCGCAAAACTTTATTGTAGATTCACCGAACACAAATGACAACAACATCATTCACCAGCAGCCATCGCCTTCCTCTGCAGCATCCAGCAGCGGCGGCGTTGGCGGAAATTGTAGTGGTTGTAGTACGTCTCAACCCATCCAATCCGTGCAGGTTTCTCCTTACAATTCATCAGATGCCTCTTCATCATCTTACACTAGATTTAGTGGTGGTGGATCATCCCCTTCTTACACACAATTGACCAATATGTCAAACCAGGTTTATTATATTCCATTTCAACAACAAATAGGATTTATTCATCAACAATCTGTTTCTTCTCATCCTCCTCCTCTTCAACAAAACTCACCCCGTTCTTATTCAACTTTCAATAATACACAACAGCAGTCTCATTCCCCTTTTATTGCTATTGCTCATCAACAACAGTCCCATTCACCTTTTTCTACTACTGCTGCTGCTCAACAACAACAATCTCATTCACCTTTCAACACTCAACAACAATCACCTTATACCCAACCATCTCCTCCTTACACACACACACCCCCAACCATACTGATGCAGCAGCAGATGTCTCCTCCTACCCACAACAACATGAACATGACACACTCCCACCACTTCCCTACTGCCACCACTACTGCTGCTGCGTCATCAACGACGTCCCCACCGGTGATGCTGATTGCTACTGAACCACCCCCACCCTCATTCGCACCACCTTACCCTACTGAACCTTACATACAACAGCAGCAGCAGCAGCACAATGAGCAAGTGTCTGAGATTGATATGTTAATAAAAAAATTCTTGTAAACCCAATATCATATATTTTGCATCCATGTACATCAATAACCTATGTCTGCCAAAGACATTTCAATATGTACAAATTATCCATGTATATCAATAACCTAAGTCTGCCAAAGGCATTTCAATATGTACAAATTATAATCAAAAGGACCTTTGTATCTATGTATATCAATAACCTAAGTCTGCCAAAGGCATTTCAATATGTACAAATTATAATCAAAAGGACCAAGTCTATTTTTGACACATATCAAAAGGTCCTTCATTTGTCTTAGGTTTAAGCAATGTACAACTATGTTATTAGATAAGAGAGAGAAAGAGTGAGTTTGATGATGAGCTTCCAGTTTACCTTGCTTAGGTGGACATGTTTTCTGTTAGAAAACATGAGTACAAATATAACCACCGAATTTTTAGGTTTTAGATTTATTAAGATGAAGATACCTAATAAAATGGGCATTTACTACTTTCCACCTTGGATGAAACTCATCAAGAGTGTACAAAGTGAACCCCCATCCCTATTTTATAGAATAATAAAATCATTTTGTATATATACCCAATATTCCTTCCTTTTATATTATCCTTGTATCCCGTTATCACAATTACATCCAAATAAAACTTCATTTATTCCGTTCTTACCTAACACAGGAAGTACCCTATTGGATGGAAATATGTCACAATGGAACACATTCGAAGAAATGATAAAACTTTTATTAATGAAACTAAAAATATGATTTCTAGTGCTGACAGAAAAAATATAATTTTAAGGAGGCAGGTAAATTAACAACTGAAAAACAGATCGTCCTCGAATCGATGTTCGATCCTAACACAAAATCGGCTTTCTTGAGTATGTGCATTGAAGGCACCGCTGAGACACGTGGACTCATGATGGCTGAACACATTTCGAGATTGGTGAACTACTCTTCCAATGATATCAACGAACAGAATTTCTGGTCAATGTGTGTTAACGAGGAGGAAGAAGACAGGATTGGTCCACCACCGAAGAAGCGACAACAAGTTGACGTAGTAACGTCGGCCTTAATGGCACCTGTGTGTTACTGTGTGGACGACGAGAACGCCGTCTCGCTGGAGATCTTCTACGCTCTTGCACTCGATCTCTCCAAAAATCTTAACAACAAAAGTAAAGTAGATAAACATGTTGCTAAAGCAGTTCAAAAATGTTACAGAGAAGTAGTTGATCAAAAAACAGGGCTACCTAGACTTCACAGTCTGTATTTTCTGAGATCCATGATGAACTTCATGGGTTTCATCAACAATATGTGCACTGGCGACGGAGAAATGGCTCATCACCTGGTCCAAACCATAACATCTATTGGGTTAAACATGACTCCAAAACTGTCGTTGTTTTAGTTTGTTTAGGAAACAACTTAAAATCATGTGTTGTCAAAATCGCCAAACATACTTGTTGGGATTCCTACACCGACATGGGTGCAGAAGCGCTGGTTGAAAGGGTGATTGTTCTTCATCTTATGCTAAATTGGCTTATGTGGCTGGCAAGAAACAAATATTCGTCATCGAAGAGGTCGGGTATCAGGGATCGTACTATCATATCAATGCTAATTAAATCAGTCAAAGCTACAGTTGTTTGTGCAGGTGTAACTGCTGATGCCAATAGGATGGTAGCCTATCGGTTGTGGTCGCGAGTGTCTCAGCGAGTAATTGGTAATAACCACGACAACACCAATCTTAATAATAACAACAATAACAACAATGATGATGATGACGACGACGACGATGATGATGAGGAATTAACGTTACCACAACCACATCATGAGTTTCCTGATATTATAAGTGGCATGTCTCAAGTAGTCATGTGGTGGAATTTAAATTTAGGTTCCGTCATTTTTAAGATGTCTAAAGAAAAGAGTTTAAACAGTATAATCTCCATGGGAGAAATACCGTATAGTATACATTCTCCTGAACTGTTGGATACATCAAAATGGTTTCAAGACACTGATCCTTTACTTCGCAATTCAAAGATCATAGAAGATCATCTTGCAATGCAAGTAGATGAAGAGCAGTGGCCTAGTTTATCTTCATCGGAAAGAGTAGGACGTTACCTTAACATCATTCGCAAAGATACTTCAAATCAACTAAGACCTTTTGCAGACTGTGTCAAACACTTCAAGCGTTTATTAATCTTATTCGCAGCCAAAGCAGCAGATGATAATGATGTACAATAATGAGGCATTGGATGTCATCACGACTTTAGTCAATGACCGACGCAAGAATGATAGGATACACCAACGCCAATTTTCAAAAGAAGAGGTAATGAAATATTTACAACTTGATACTTTGAAATACAATCAGCTAATCAAATTGAATTCAATTCTCAAGTTGGAGAATCGTTATTATGGTGCGTGTGGTCAAACTAAGAATGAACAAAAGGAAAAAGAAGAAGACTGCTGTTATTGTTGCGACTGCCAAAGCCACGCGACGGCGACCAAAAATTTATCATCCAGTCCAATCCAATACCCGCCACCGCCGCATTATGATGATGATGCATCCAACAGGTACATGCAAAGTCTAGTGGAAGCCCGTTACATTGATTTCCTGAATCGCCAAGCTTGTATCCCTCCGATCGCAAGAGCGGCGGGAAGCGCAAGCGTGTTCGGTGCTCATTCATACGTACCTCCACACCGAAGATGGAATCACCTGTTGGTCGTATTTAACATCGATGTAATTGCCAAAAAAAATAAATGTAGATTTCCAGAAATTGAAATACTTCCCTTTGTATTACACACGTTGTTCCGAAAGTTAGAATTGAAATCCGAAGTGGTCAGCAGTCATGTCAAACCGTCAAAGAGACAAGACACAGCGATATTTGGTGCGTTGTAAGTTACAATCTATACAGTCATCACCTCTCAGACAACGCGATGCGTTACGCTAGTGAGGTTCTGGGACTGTCGGTTATACAGCATACAGTTGAATGATCTCCCTATCGAAGATAAAGATATAATGCGTCTGTTACAGACTTGGACTGTATCTTCCAAAATTGTATATTCCACTAGACCGAACAACAACAATGAAGAAGAAGAACGTCTGGCTTCGAGAGACAGAGACACAATATGTTCTTTGGGAGTGTGGGCCTTACGCAACGCTGTGCGTGTCCGTCCCAACGTAATGGACGATTCGTTTCTACCCTCCTTTCCAGTTCCGTTGAATCTAATATTGAAACAAGATGAGAGATATAGTAGTGATAGTTTTAAAGACCTAAAATATTACAAATCATTCAAAGATAGTTTTGTCAACACTATCGAAAAATATGCCGAAGAAATGAGCGCTGTTAAAAGTAAATTGAAAGGTTCATTGAAATCAGAACCGCTAGTAGCTTCCGATAGTCAACCCGTTTCCGTGGCCACAAAGGATATAACTGCAACCCTTGACACTGTCAATCCACTAGGTGGTGATCCCACAGATTTAATACTTCTCAGTAAATCTTACCTAAGTGATTTAAATAAACAATCGTATACAAATTTGTCGTATTTTCAGTTGACGTCATACGACAAAATTTAAAGACGTCCGTCAGTTACATCGTCTGAAACTGTGAACGGTTCATGTTAAAATCACGCGCTGAACATCTGAGAAATATAACCAATCATGGATTTTATGAATATGAATACTGTAACTATGTTGGTACTCGCATTGCTAGTAATTGTTGTTGCGGTCATGTTGGTGTCCGGCATGGCAACGAGGCAGACATACATCAAGAAAGCACACATTGATACTTCACCCATCGGGGTTCCCGTGTCCGTCTCCTTCAATGCTAAGGCACCAGTTGTCGTCAAGGATGTATTTGCTTCTCCATTGGGTGAAATCGCCATCCTGTCAACAGATGCTGAAGTCGAAGCTAATAAATCAGATGTTGTATTCCAATTTGTGCCTGTGACACCCGTATATGCTGACACTCTACCTCAAGAATTGTGCATGGTCAAGATTTACAACAGAACCAAACACGATCTTCACTTTTCAGGTGGATACACTGACTTGAACGTCAGCACTGTTGGAATAAATTCAGTTATATCTCCAGCCAATAGTTTGGACAATAACTCATCATTGTCTTCCACTGTCGTCGTCGCTGGAGAGTCAAAAGTAACTTACTTTGCTAGAATTAAGAACGAAACTTTGATCAGCAAACATATTATCGTAATGAACCATTTGTACGTCACTCGTCACATTCATTAACTGTAAAAAGAAAATAAAGAAATATGGATTTAATCTTTCATCTATTTTATTGGTGTGCCTTCAGGATGAGAAAGTAAAGTAGTCACATTTTTTTTTAAGTTATTCTTTTTTAAAATTTTATTGTCAACATACCTAATATAAATTTCTCTGTGTAGATCCGAACCCCACTCTAAAGATAAATAATGTACATTCCCCTATGTAGATCTGGACCTACCTACCTAATGTACATTACCCTATGTAGATCCGGACCCCACCCCATTCTGAAGTTAATGATCAGGTTGATACCATAGATTTATATCATTGGAAGAGTAGTTCACCAATCTCGAAATGTGTTCAGCCATCATGAGTCCACGTGTCTCAGCGGTGCCTTCAATGCACATACTCAAGAAAGCCGATTTTGTGTTAGGATCGAACATCGATTCGAGGACGATCTGTTTTTCAGTTTGAATCTTACACCTGACATACATGTCTGATTTAAGATTGATATTTTCTAATCTGCCACCCAACAGAAAATTACCGTCGATAAGAAAAATCTGTTGTTATCGACGCTTATACACGATGTTTTGGAATTCACCATTTTAAAACACTTAACAGATTATTGGAAGAACGATGGTTGTTAAGCTGCCTGTGGAAGCGTGCACTCATGAACTTGGACAGACAGGCAACGCCGGTGTTGGTACATGACAATCGTAGATGATGGGCTCGCATGAGGAACCATTTCATAGAGACGACCGGGTTAGCCAGGTACGGCACGACATTGGAGACATTCTTGCTCTCTCTCTTTTCGGTGAACACATGCAAGTAGGAATAAGGCGATTTCTTTTGTCTACTTGTTGTTGTTTTTCCATCTTAGAAGCAAACACAATCGATGTCCAATCGGTCAACAGAATATTATACGGAAGATTATCTTTCAGTACATTCAAACAATACTTGAGAGTGACAAGATAAGATTGGTTTTTACATTCTGTGAATTCGTCGTCATAGATAACGTAACCTCTTCCCAGACCCATGTGGTATCTCAGAGAATATTCATTGACTTTTTTCGAAAAGGCGGTGGTGACGGTCCCGTCGTCGTCACCGTTCCTTCATCAGATGAGGAGGAAGAGGAGGAGGTCCGTTGCACATGTTGCATGTTCATGAGGATATGACGGGCATTGTAATTGTCGTTGACGGGAGAGTAAGCGGAGGTGAGAGTGCCGTATACGGAATGGAGAATGGTAGTACAGTGGTTGTGATCATTGAGAGATGCTTCTCTAGCGTTCTTCATAGTGTTCTCGCTACCTTTATTGTTGGATACAACGTGAATAGAATCACCACTAGTTTTCATGACTAAATCATTATCATATAATCTTATTGATCTTTCACAACCTTCATCGGAAACCACACTGTCGAAAACACCATACTTTAATGCATGTATCAGTTCATCATAACACGTGTTGATTGAATCCAATTCTAACACTTCTTCTCGGCCGGTATAGTCTGTGTCCACAGTCACACACCCATCATCCGTTTGGTAATCGCTGAGGTCCATGCTTGTACCGGGTGTGAAGCTAAACGTTGCTCCGTTGGTGAACTTACTTGTCGTGAAAGACCCAGTCTCATCATATTCACTGGTCAGAAACTCTCGACTCAGAATTGCCTTGTCGACCAGCTCAGGGTTGACAACGCTCAACACGTTAAGATTTTCTAAGCCGCCGCCGCCGCCACCACCTTGTTGATGGTGGTGTTTGGCAATGTCAATATGCATGTTCCGGAGATGAATGAGAGGTACCGTATTGCGGAGACACTCTGAAATCATTTTCTCAGAAACAAATTTAGTCTTCCGAAGCTTCAGATTCTGTTCACACTCCAATTAAGAATTGGATGCATCATAACTCAAAAACACACATTCGCCTTAAGGGATCAAAGTGAATGTGTGTTTTAGTCTTCCGAAGCTTCAGATTCTGTTCACACTCCAATTAAGAATTGGATGCATCATAACTCAAAAACACACATTCGCCTTAAGGGATCAAAGTGAATGTGTGTTTTAGTCTTCCGAAGCTTCAGATTCTGTTAACACTCCAATTAAGAATTGGATGCATCATAACTGAAAAACACACATTCGCCTTAAGGGATCGAAGTGAATGTGTGTTTTAGTCTTCCGGAGCTTCAGATTCTGTTAACACTCCAATTAAGAATTGGATGCATCATAACTGAAAAACACACATTCGCCTTAAGGGATCGAAGTGAATGTGTGTTTTAGTCTTCCGGAGCTTCAGATTCTGTTAACACTCCAATTGGAAGATTTGATTTGATAAATTTAATACACCCATGGGAAGCCGAACGCAGAGAAAGACAATAAGAAAAGTCAAAGACACATTCATCTCGATAGAGTTTATTCTCAGTTACGTTATTACATCTGGATCTGTATCAAATTATCATCAACTACATCAACTACAAAGTCATTATAGAGTTTGTATTATGTTACAGTTGAATGTAGTCTAACCTTGATTGAGTTGAATGTATGTCTTTGTCTTGCGAAGCTTCCGATTCTGAAATCAGTTATCGTCAAATATCTCGAGGTCTCCGTCCGATTCTGATCTAGCGAAGTTTGCTACCGCGTTTCGCTACTTGTCAATTCACCGTTGCCAGCAACGAGTAAAGTCAGCCGAGACCCTGTGAGCCACTGCAGCTCGCTAGCAGCTCACCCCCCACCGTGTTGAACCCCACCGCCCAACACCCGAGCCGAGAAACTCTCGGCTAACTGGCCGGGAGTGACCCGATGAGGTGTTCCCCCCCCTAAAAAGTCCACTTACGGCTCAAACCGGGCGACCGGACCGCCCGATTCTGCACCTGTTAGGGATGAAATGCGTGACGCGAGCGCGCCGATATCGTGAGTTACCACTGAAAGTCAGAATGCGACGCTTCCTCCTCCCGATTTGGAGCGTAGGGATAACTGAACTATTTTAACGGATGGGTTTCGGTCACGACGGTCGACGATTTGGACCATTCGGGAGGCAGAATCGGTCGCGCTCGTCACCCTATATGTTCACAGGTGTGCTCAAGGCACTTCGCTACACGCTAGATGCGCTACTAAGGTGACTTAGGACCGTCACTGGTAACGCTGGGGAGGTCGTCGTCAAAAAAAACCCATAGCCCTTACACCCCCGCTTACCCTCCACCCCCCGCATCTCTTAATTTTAAGAATCGGGCATTTTCAAACACACATTCACCTCACACAAGGTTAGAAGACATTCAGTACGAACTAGATTCAGAATCGGAAGCTTCGGAAGATAAAGACACACATTCACCTCACACAAGGTTAGACGACATTCAGTACGAACTAGATTCAGAATCGGAAGCTTCGAAAGACAAAGACACGCATTCACCTCACACAAGGTTAGACGACATTCAGTACGAACTAGATTCAGAATTGGAAGCTTCGGAAGACAAAGACACACATTCACCTCACACAAGGTTAGACGACATTCAGTACGAACTAGATTCAGAATTGGAAGCTTCGGAAGACAAAGACACACATTCACCTCACATAAGGTTAGACGACATTCAGTACGAACTAGATTCAGAATTGGAAGCTTCGGAAGACAAAGACACACATTCAACTCACACAAGGTTAGACGACATTCAGTACGAACGAACTAAATTCAGAATCGGAAGCTTCAGAAGATAAAGACACACATTCAACTCACACAAGGTTAGATGACATTCAGTACGAACTAGATTCAGAATCGGAAGCTTCAGAAGACAAAGACACACATTCACCTCACACAAGGTTAGACGACATTCAGTACGAACTAGATTCAGAATCGGAAGCTTCGGAAGACAAAGACACACATTCACCTATTAGCATCATCATCGTCGTCATTCTCCTCCTCCTCCTCCTCCTCTTCGGAAGTTGAAGAGTCATCATGCCGGCGTCGCCGCCGCTGGTGTTCTTCGTCTCCGAATCCTCCTACCTCTTTCTTCTTGGTGTAATTCCACCATCGATTTTTTAACGAGTCAGCTGCCTGCGGGGGCAGATTAGCCACCCCACCAGTGGGAGAGAGACAATGCATCATGAAGTAATAAGCGCTCTGGAACATACCCGTTGTGAAAAACGACATTTTTTCAAGTGATAAAATAGAATGGAGATAGCGAGTCAACATTAGCAGGTTGTCGTGACTTATTGGTAACTTAGAGACATCAACGGAATTGGGAAGATAGACGATATCATCTGCTTGTTCGTCTCGGATGGGCATGTTCATCGTTTTGTGTTCAACGATAGATTTTAAAGCTTTGATTAATTATCGACGCTGAGATTCAATGGTTTGATTTTTGTTATGTCCTTCTCCTTTCTTATTGCTCTTCTTCTCAAAGGCTATGGCATTTTCAAGGATGTTAATATTGACGCCTATGAGTAAGTTTCGAATACTAGGTAATCGACCATCACCTCTGTACTTGTCGTGGACGAACCGCATCACTCTACTCAACACGTGAATGGCATCGGCACTGGTGTATTTCTCTCCGCCTCTATCGTCCAACAAGTCTAAGATTCTCGGACAGAAAAGAGTGGTGATGTGTTCCTTCAACTGATCTAACTCATGGAGGTAACACCCCTGTGATTGATAGGAGACAACACCAATTCGCGCGCTATTTGTTTAACACCCTGTAATTTAGCATGTGTAGATAAGAGGAGGAGACGTCACCAATTCGCGTGTTGCTTCCTGTGTCTTTAACTTCCTGTAATTTAGCATGTGTCGATGTAACACCCTTGTAATTTAGCATGTGTCAATAAGAGGGAGGAGAAGGAGACTACGTCACCAATTCGCGCGTTACTTCCTGTGTGTCTTTAACACCCCTAACACCCTTGTAATTTAGCATGTGTCAATAAGAGGGAGGAGAAGGAGACTACGTCACCAATTCGCGCGTTACTTCCTGTGTGTCTTTAACACCCCTGTAATTTAGCATGTGTCAATAAGAGGGAGGAGAAGGAGACTACGTCACCAATTCGCGCGTTGTTTCCTGTATGTCTTTACCACCCTTGTGATTTAGCATGTGTTAATAAGAGATACTGATTGATAGGAGGAGACTAACGTCACCAATTCGCGTTGTGATTTAGCATGTGTTAATAAGAGATACTGATTGATAGGAGGAGACTAACGTCACCAATTCACTTCGCGCGTTGCTTCCTGTATATCTTTACCACCCACAAATTCGCGTGTTGCTTCCTGTGTCTTTAACACCCTTGTAATTTAGCATGTCTCAATAAGAGGGAGGAGAAGGAGACTACGTCACCAATTCGCGCGTTACTTCCTGTGTGTCTTTAACACCCCTGTTATTTAGCATGTGTCAATAAGAGGGAGGAGGAGGAGACTACGTCACCAATTCGCACGTTGCTTAATGTGTGTCTTTAAAAATCGCGCGTTGCTTCCTCACCAATTCGCGTGTTACTTCCTGTGTGTCTTTAACACCCCTGTAATTTAGCATGTGTCAATAAGAGGGAGGAGAAGGAGACTACGTCACCAATTCGCGCGTTGTTTCCTGTGTGTCTTTACCACCCTTGTGATTTAGCATGTTTTAATAAAAGGAGAGAAGAAGACTACGTCACCAATTCGCGCGTTGGTGCGTTGCTTCCTGTTACCACCCTTGTAATTTAGCACGTGTCAATAAGAGGGAGGAGAAGGAGACTACGTCACCAATTTGCGCGTTACTTCCTGTGTGTCTTTAACACCCCTGTAATTTAGCATGTGTCAATAAGAGGGAGGAGAAGGAGACTCGTCACCAATTCGCGCAACGTCAGTGAAGAGAGATGGACGGCACAAGCGAGTAGAATTGGTGCCCGTTAAGACTGAAAATATACATTCACATCATGAAAACAAACACTACATTCACACTAAGCAATTTTTTTCTCTTATAGTTGAGAATGTACGAGAGCGGGACGCTGAATGCTGGGTTGAGAGCGGAAGGGTGAATGTGTGTTTTAGACTCGCCACTAGCCCGATTCTGAGGCGAGCGGGACGCTGAATGCTGGGTTGAGAGCGGAAGGGTGAATGTGTGTTTTAGACTCGCCAGTAGCCCGATTCTGAGGCGAGCGGGACACTGAATACTGGGTTGAGAGCGAAAGAGTGAATGTGTGTTTTAGACTGGCCAGTAGCCCAATTCTGAGGCGAGCGGGACGCTGAATGCTGGGTTGAGAGCGGAAGGGTGAATGTGTTTTAGACTCGCCAGTAGCCCGATTCTGAGGCGAGCGGGACGCTGAATGCTCAGTTAAGAGCGGAATGGAGAATATGTGTTTTAGACTCGCCAGTAGCCCGATTCTGAGGCGAGCGGGACGCTGAATGCTCAGTTAAGAGCGGAAGGGTGAATGTGTGTTTTAGACTCTCCAGTAGCCCGATTCTGAGGCGAGCGGGACGCTGAATGCTGGGTTGAGAGCGAAAGAGTGAATGTGTGTTTTAGACTGGCCAGTAGCCCGATTCTGAGGCGAGCGGGACGCTCGCCTCAATATTGTGACTACGTCACAATATTATTACGTCACTACTATATGTGTAATTAACACCCTCGTGTTTCTTGCAGGTGATTATCACCCTCGTGTTATTATTAGACTACGTCACAGTGTTATTATGTCACTACTATATGTGCAATTAACACCCTCGTGTTTTTTGCAGGTGATTATCACCCTCGTGTTATTACTAGACTATGTCACAGTATTGTTACATCACTACTATTTTTGCAGATAATTTAGAGACTACGTCACAGTATACTTCATTACTATATGTGCAATTAACACCCTCGTGATTTTGCAGGTGATTATCACCCTCATGATATTACTAGACTACGTCACAGTATTGTTACATCACTACTATTTTTGCAGAATCTAGAGACTACGTCACAATATTGTTACGTCACTATTATATGTGCAATTAACACCCTCGTGATTTTGCGGAAGAACAATGTATTTACAATCAGCAGCAGCAACGTCAAAAACAAGCACAGGCAAGTCGTCAGTATCCTCATTATGACGCTTGGTATTCGCCTTCTTATTACCAGGAACTGCAACCAATTTGCGGGTGATGAGGACACTCGTCTTAACACGCCATAGCTGATTTTCAGTCGTCTCCTCTTCAACGAAGGGAACAAGCTCATTACCGATTGGAATCGACTCCTCCTCCTTCACTGGAACCGACTCCTCCTCTGGAACTGGAACCGACTCCTCCTCTGGAACTGGAACCATCTCCTCCTCTGGAACTGGAACCGACTCCTCCTCTGGAACATCCTCCTCCTCCTCCTCCTCTTCACCAGGTGCGTAGACTGGAATGTCCACCTCATTATCCTCCTCCTCCTCCTCCTCCTCGTTGTTGTTGTCGTCTTCTTCGTCATCCTGTTCCTCCTCTTCCTCTTCGTTATCGTCATCCTCTTCCTCTTCGTTATCGTCCTCGTCGTCGTCATCGTCATCCTCCTCCTCCTCCTCCTCGTTGACTACGTCATCGTCTTCAACCGGACTGTACAAGGGGTACCCATCCTCATCGACATTTTCACTGATAACGACTGGATCATACCTGTTATCGATGAACTTGAAGACACCAGGTGAAACCTCTTCTTTGAATGCAGCTGCTTTGTTATTGATGACGTGTGAATCCATGATGTTCATGTCATCGTCCAACAGTGCGAATTCCCTGATGACGAAGGGATGGTGTTGTCTGAAGATCAATGTGGTCCTGCCATGTTGCAATTCGCGGTGGGTGAAGGGCTTTGAGCACACCACACAATCATACTTGTGATAGTAGCACATGAGATTACGTGCCATAGTGGAAGCCCACAAACACAGTAAGTCAGACGTGCACATTGGAATCATGAACGAGTTAAGCAAAGACTCATACGATAAAAGACATCTTTACATAGCGTCCAAACTTTTAGCGATTAAAGAAATGAACCAAAAGAGTGTTCATTCGATCACATACGATTATTTACTGGCCGCGAATGGAATCAAGTCCCATTTGCACGTAGCGGCGAATGTATTGTGCAAATTCCTTAAAACGATTCCATTGAAATCTTTTTAAACTCGAGTCTCATGCAACGCGGGTTATTCGTGTCGTTCGTGTTGAACAACATTCTATTTAGATGTATCTCGAAAGACAACAAGACTTCATCTTTAAGTGAAACAGATAAAAAAAATGTTTAACCTGATCGACTTCTGTGTTGAAATTAAAAAGGCTTTCAATCTAATGGGGTACAACAAGGCTAAACGACTATACGGAACTGAGAAACCTGATGAATTGAGTCAACAGGCGGACTGGGCCATCGCACAAACTGTCATCGGTGCTACAAACAATTGAGGACCGCCTCTCTTGAAAAGAAATACTATTCCAAAACAGCATCGTATCCAAAACGAAGCCAAATTTAATAGAGATTCTCAACGGGGTTAGTGTCATGAACAAGGCTTTCCAAACTACATCGTGTGAGAAAGCTGACTCTTAAATTTGTCAGACGATAAGATAAGAGCGTACGTCTTGAAAGAAGTAATGAGTCACGACAAATTGAAGCGTGTCAATGGTGACACTAGCACTGCCTTGCGGTTCGCAGGTTTAGTTATCGCTTACAAGAAGTTCCTTTGGGATGTGAAGCGACCATCGCAGCATTCTTCCCCACCACCATTACCTACCGAAAGAGAGTGTTTGATTTTAACGGACACGATCATGCGCTCCTCGTCGTCATTGGCTAACGATCCAAGTAAACCCTTTGTTGATTTTATAGCCGGTAAAAACAATAACAGTGAATACAACGACAAAACCAACAACGATATACTGACTAGTATTCTTAGAGGTGTTAAGTCAATTCACGTATTCGTTCGCAACTTTATCGTCAATGCCGTTCAGAGTATACTGGATATATTTCACTCTCGCTTCTGGGTGTCTCCCACGTACGATTACTCTCGTAACATACCTGTGGTATTAGGTGTCGATATTTTACTGCATAAATCTTTGGCTATGTTTGTTAAACAAATCAAATCGTTGAGTGGATTTGACGTAGTCTAACAATAACACGAGGGTGATAATCACCTGTAAAAAAACACGAGGGTGATAATTGCACATGTAGTAGTGACGTAACAATACTGTGACGTAGTCTAGCAATAACACGAGGGTGATAATCACCTGTAACAATACTGTGACGTAGTCACGAGGGTGATAATCACCTGCAAAAATAGTAGTGACGTAACAATACTGTGACGTAGTCTAACAATAACACGAGGGTGATAATCACCTGTAAAAAAACACGAGGGTGATAATTGCACATGTATTAGTGACGTAACAATACTGTGACATAGTCTCTAACAATAACGAGGGTGATAATCACCTGTAACAATACTGTGACGTAGTCACGAGGGTGATATTCACCTGCAAAAATAGTAGTGACGTAACAATACTGTGACGTAGTCTAACAATAACACGAGGGTGATAATCACCTGTAAAAACACGAGGGTGATAATTGCACATGTAGTAGTGACGTAACAATACTGTGACGTAGTCTATAACAATAACGAGGGTGATAATCACCTGCAAAAATAGTAGTGACGTAACAATACTGTGACGTAGTCACAAGGGTGATAATCACCTGCAAAAACACGAGGGTATAAATTGCACTAACAATCAATACTGTGACGTATTCTCTAACACGAGGGTGATAATCGCACACATGTAGTGACGTAAGCAATACCTCCTATCGATACATACTGTGACGTAGTCGTAGTTTGGCATATCACGCACTTGTTAATGACGTAAGCGTGGTTATCCAATTTTGGCATGTAATAAAGGTATGCCAAATCAAGCTAAATTTGGACATTGTTGGATTCGGCACGATTGATTGAGATGACGTAAATCGTAAGGAGTGTTATGCTCATGCTAAAAATGGCAGGAAGCATTGCGTGATTTTTAGTCTTGTTGTTATTTTTCCGATCAATTGATAATAAGGGATGGTTGTTAACACATGCCAAATTTGGATATTGTTGTTGACAAGGTTAATAATGACACCAATGACGTAAGCAATAGCGCTGATTGCACATAACACTTACCTCGAAGTCCGCATGACCTTTGGTGACGTAAGCTGCCAGGGGCGTTGACCACACTTACTTACAAGTCCGCATGACCTTTGGTGACGTAAGCTGCCAGGGACGTTGACCACACTTACTTACAAGTCCGCATGACCTTTGGTGTTCATCAAAGGAAACTTACTGGCGTCTGAATGGACGTCAATGAAACAAACATGTTTAGCACCAGGCGAGCAGAGGTCGTATTCACTTTGATTCAATCTGTCTATCAGGAACGACATTGACTCTAAAGTATTATCGTTAACATTTCTGTCAAACAACAATCTCGAATCAATTTGGAAGTTAATAAAGAAATTCAGACTAGCATAAATTTCTTTAGCTGTGTCGGTGATGTCTGATTCTCCTGAAAGCATCATGTCGACGAGTCTGTTACGAATGACAACTTTACAATGCCACGCGAATGCTTTGTGTAAGTATGTACTGTAACATGGTATAGCACCTAAAAGGGTAGAGAGTTGTTCCATCACCATGATATCGCATAGATGTTGACGCGACGAACATTCTTCGAGTTTGCGACGCGTGTTAAGAACATCGCGCATACGCTGATCGATATCTACTACACCACCATCATCATCTTCTGCAACAACGTACAACCGATCGCTCTGTCGTGTCAACAGTTTTGCCACAGATTCTTGAATGGTTCCGTTTTCCGAAATCGTCACTTCTACAGGTGGGGTTAGAATCAGGGTGTTGAGCGTGTCCGTTATGTTGATTCTCTTTTTCAAGTAACTTAACAGTTTGATGAGAGAAGCCAATCTTACGTGCTTGTGCTTGAATCTGTCAACATTGGAGAGTAACACAGCGTAATATGTTGACAATTCATCCATAGCTTGTTCAGAATATGCAGTTCTAGGTTCATTAACAAGACTAGGAGGTACGACCGTAGCCGTAGTATTTGTGTTAGTTGCAACATTTTCTTCGTCTAATTTTCTCTTCTTAGACTGCACCGCCGTCAGACAATCAGTCGTTGATTTGGCTTTCATCGTCTTGTGATCGGATATAGCTATTACATTACCAATGTTATTTCTGATAAAAGATTTCATGGAGTGAATCAAGGAAAAGTTATCCAAGGATTTCCTGTAACTTTGAGTACATTTGTATTTGTGTTAGTGTTACAGATGGTACAGTACTGGGACGCGACGTGTTTCACTTGCGGATTTGTGCTTGTCCGACACGAGATTTAAAGACAGACGAACAAGCTAACTCTAAGAAGAGAAGATTAAAACGCAAAAGATATTCAACTGAGACTCAGGTAAATGTCCAGACTAGATAAATGTTATATTTTATTGAGATGAAACATTATTATTATTATACGAATCTTCAAATTTCTTTCTTGTATTTTCAGATCGCAAAAATACCAAAACTAGTTGACCCAGAGCCTCATGTGTCCAACTTAAATGAAGTTTACAACATTAAGGTAAAGATTTAAAAAAAAAATAAGTAGGAGTGGAGATAGCTTCTATACGAGTTGCATTTACATTTTATCTAATCATAATCTCCCATTCTAGGTAGTTGGACGTCAGTTGTACTTGTTCATGATGAAGATCATGCAGTTTTACTCCAGCACCCACCTGAACATTCCTGACGCTCCATGTCAACAAAACGAAAACACGATGGTACACCAAGAGCAGGATGTGCTCATGAGAAACATGTATTCTAATAATCTGAAGAAGCTCAAAGAAAAGCTGAAGAACTTGAGAGAAGAAAGCAAACAGGGGAGTGAGCAGAAAAGCATCGAAATTATAGAAATAGAAAGCCCAGAAAACTCAGAAAAAGAAAAACAGGGAAGCCCAGAAAATACAGAAAAGGAAACACTAAAAAAAGAAAACAATCCTATAGAAGAATAACCACTAAACCTAATCAAAGACAACAACCCTATAGAAGAGCCACTAAACCTAATCAAAGATAACAAACCTGTATCATTACGTACGGTGAAAAGAAACAAACCATATCGTCACATTCCATTTGTACATGTCACAAGGGAACCTCGAGAACCTCTTGTTACTCTCAAGAAATTCTGAGTTAAGTAACACATGTATGTAAATAGGGTTTAGCTAAAGTAGGGTCCAATATTTTAAATATATTTTTCGAAACGTTTTAAAGTGTTATATAATAAATGTGTTTGAACAAAGTTAAACGGAAAAGAAACTTGCACATAGTTTGTGCAAGAAACTGGGGTCAGGATATGCAAAGAGTTTGTCACAGGCAGGATCTACACACAGTTTAACCGGAGAAGAAACTGGGGTCAGGATTTGCACAGAGTTTGTCAGGTGGGTTCAAGATTTGCACAGTTTAACTAGTCCCTGTTAAATTTGTTTCACACACATGTATATAATTATGATATTTTTAGTTAATAAAAAAGTATACTGTTGTTCTGCATCTCAATTCTTCTTCAACTATATCTAGACAATACTGACAGCAAGGAATAATGGTGACTTAAGATCTTCATCAAAGTTTGTAGAAATAAGTCAGTATCGTGCACAGAAACACATTCGAGTATAGACGACATTTACGCTATCACGTTCTTAACCTTCTAAGAAGGCTCCGGGTGAATATGTGTTTTAGTCTTGAAGCGACATTCAGATCAATTGTAAATTATGCATTACATGTAGCGTGTCCACACTGAGATCTTTCAAATCAACTGCAAGAACTAAAAGTTAATTCGAACTACAACTACAAGTCACGGACACACTTTGACATTTAATTTACTTAATTGGAGTGTTAACGAATCGGAAGCTTCGAAAGACAAAGACACACATTCACCTCACTTAAGGTTAGACAACATTCAGTACGAACTAAATTCAGAATTGGAAGCTTCGCAAGACAAAGACACACATTCACCTCAATCAAGGTTAGACCACATTTAGTAAGAATTAAATTCAGAATCGGAAGCATCGGAAGATAAAAACACACATTCACCTCACACAAGGTTAGATTACATTTAGTACGAACTAAATTCAGAATTGGAAGCTTCGCAAGACAAAGACACATATTCACCTCAATCAAGGTTAGACCACATTTAGTACGAACTAAATTCAGAATCGGAAGCATCGGAAGAGAAAAACACACATTCACCTCATTTAAGGTTAGACAACATTCAGTACGAACTAAATTCAGAATTGGAAGCTTCGCAAGACAAAGACACACATTCACCTCATACAAGGTTAGACGACATTCAGTACGAACTAGATTCAGAATCGGAAGCTTCAGAAGACAAAGACACGCATTCACCTCACACAAGGTTAGACGACATTCAGTACGAACTTTAAAGTCAGAATTGTAAGTCAGTGTGTTACTGGTTTGCATACCTCATGTGTACATCTCTCTATGTAGATCCTAACTCCACTCTGTGGTTAACATAATACTTCGCAAGACAAAGACACATATTCACCTCAATCAAGGTTAGACGACATTTAGTACGAACTGAATTCAGAATCGTGACATTTTCAGAATCGAAAGCATCGGAAGATAAAAACACACATTCACCTCACACAAGGTTAAACTACATTTAGTACGAACTAAATTCAGAATTGGAAGCTTCGCAAGACAAAGACACACATTCACCTCACACAAGGTTAGACTACATTCAGTATCACCTCACATAAGGTTAGACGACGACATTCAGTACGAACTAAATTCAGAATCGGAGGCATCGGAATACAAAAACACATTCACCTCACACATTCAGAATTGGAAGCCTCGCAAAACAAATACACACATTCACCTCACACAAGGTTAGACGACATTCAGTACGAACTAGATTTAGAATTGGAAGCTTCGCAAAACAAATACACACATTCACCTCACACAAGGTTAAACAAAATCGGAAGTTCCGGAAGATTAGGACACACATTCAATTCGATCGAGGTAAGATGATATTGGCACTCTTGTATACACCCCATGTAAATCCGAACCCAACTCTGTTTAGTTCGTGTATCCATTCAATTCGATCGAGGTAAGATGATATTGGCAGTACACCCCCATGTAAATCCGGACCCGACTCTGTTTAGATCGTGTATCCACACACATTCAATTCGATCGAGGTAAGATGATATTGGCACTCTGTGTACACCCCATGTAAATCCGGACCCGACTCTGTTTAGATCGTGTATCCACACACATTCAATTCGATCGAGGTAAGATAATATTGGCACTCTTGTGTACACCCCATGTAAATCGGACCCGGTTCTGTTTAGTTCGTGTATCCCTCACCCACATGTTGCGAAATTTATGCACAAGTCAGTGAAGATGTCTTGCACGGAGACGTAAAATAATGGACCCCAGTTTTTGACAATAAGATATTTATAATTTGTACATGTAAATATAAATGAATGTTGTCTAAACTTTATGGAGGTGTTTTCTCTTGTGATGCAATTATACTATGTAACAGTATTGTTAAAATCTGAAGCTCGGACGACTAAAACACATATTCACCTCGGTTAAGGTTAGACGACATTTGAATGTCATCTAAACTCCATTAAGGTGAATGTGTGTTTTTCCCTTGAAATGCATCCAATTCTTAATTTGAGTGTTAACAGAATCGGAAGCTCCGGAAGACTAAAACACACATTCACTTCGGTTAAAACACACATTCACCTCGGTTAAGGTTAGACGACATTTGAATGTCATCTAAACTCCATTAAGGTGAATGTGTGTTTTTGTCTTGAGACGCATCCAATTCTTAATATGAATTTTTCACCTGGTGACATGTTGATTTATCCACTTAAATTAATTATCACCAAAAAATTTATGGAAGTAAGAAACGAACAGAATCGGAAGCTCCGGAAGACTAAAACACACATTCACTTCGGTTAAGGTTAGATGACATTTGAATGTCGTCTAAACTCCATTAAGGTGAATGTGTGTTTTTCTCTTGAGATGCATCCAATTCTTAATATGAATTTTTCACCTGGTGACATGTTGATCGTTGACGGTTATGTGACATGTTGATCGTGACGGTTATCGTTCGTTTCTTACTTCCATAATTTTTTTGGTGATAATTAATTTAGGTGGATAATTAATTTACTACAAACCTCCTATTTTAGACCATTGTAAATTGTATTTTATTTAGATATTAGGCACGTGTCTCTATTGAATTTACTATGTGAAAACACATTAGGAAGATGCTGCAAAGATCGGAGACTGTCTTGATAAACAACCCCATGACGATGCAGCCCTCGCCCTAGCTAAGACACTCATGTTCACCTACAACGGCATGGGTGTGAACCCGTCAACCATGGTGGGCACGTGGCGTCGGTTAGGTGTGCCTACCTTAACCAGCAGCAGCAGCAGCAGCAGCAACTCTCGCATTAACTGCTGCACCTGTTCTCAGTGTAAAACTAAGAAAACTGTAGATGTGTTGACAGATAGTGCAAGAGATAAACTTTTAAGTTATCGAATTCCAAAGAGTAATAGACTCTACTACAGTGCGTGTAAAGTTGTGTGTGGTGTGTGTATGTGTGTGTGTTGTTGGGCCTCTTCTTTACTTGCAACATTGCAACACATACACTTTAAGGATGATTTGAAAAAAAAATATTTTGTCAATTATTTTTATTGTTTACCCTTACATCTTTCTCTTCCTTATCTATCTCTTCTTCTTATTTCATAACAGTCATGGTTAATACTAAAATTTCATCTACGTATCCCACGTTTTGTGTATCAAAGATTTATGTGGCGTGACTGTTAGAAACCAATGTTCCAGTCTTGGAAACTTTATAGGTAGAACCTTGTCCGTTCAAGTAAATGAAGTACGCCGTTGAAAAAGGACTTTCAAACAGAATCAGGCTCCGGAAGACTAAAACACATATTCACCTCAGTTAAGGTTAGACAACATTTGAATATCGTCTAAGGTTAGATGACATTTGAATGTCGTCTAAACTCTATTAAGGTGAATGTGTTTTTCTCTTGAGATGCATCCAATTCTTAACTTGAGTGTTAACAGAATCGGAAGCTCCGGATTCAGTACGAACTAAATTCAGAATCGGAAGCTTCAGAAGACAAAGATATACATTCACCTCACACAAGGTTAGATGACATTCAGTACGAACTAGATTCAGAATCGAAAGCTTCGGAAGATAAAGATACATTCACCTCATACAAGGTTAGACGACATTCAGTACCTCGGTTAAGGTTAGACGACATTTGAATATCGTCTAAGGTTAGATGACATTTGAATGTCGTCTAAACTCTATTAAGGTGAATGTGTTTTCTCTTGAGATTCATCCAATTCTTAACTTGAGTGTTAACAGAATCAGAAGCTCCGGAAGACTAAAACACACATTCACCTCGGTTAAGGTTAGATGACATTTGAATGTCGTCTAAACTCTATTAAGGTGAATGTGTGTTTTCTTGAGATGCATCCAATTCTTAACTTGAGTGTTAACAGAATCGGAAGCTCCGAAGACTAAAACACACATTTACCTCGGTTAACGTTAGATGACATTTGAATGTCGTCTAAACTCTATTAAGGTTGAGCATTGCATGTGTTTAATTTTGCTCTTTATCTTGTAATATATTCTTTAAATAACTTTGTTCATTTCTTAAACTTTGGATTATTTTGTCCTTTTCTTCAATCTTTAATTTTTCTTTTTTGATTATTTCATCATATTCTGATATTTGTTTCTCATGTTCTGATATTTTTTTCTCATATTCTGATATTTTTTTCTCATATTCTGTTGTTTTGATATTCAAATCCAATATAGACATTTTACTAGTTTCTTTAAGTGACTCTAATTGACTATGTATTTCATCTCTTTCCATTTTGATTTTTTCTTGCTTACTCATACAAATTCGAAAAGATTCTTTTCTTTTGCAAGTATTTCCTTAATATTTTTAAGAGCAGATTGCAATTCTTCTTTTCATTTTGTTTTTGATTCAGAAGAACGTGGACGCTTGTCTGATGCGTATACCCGAAACGTTAGATTCTTTCAATCCTTTGTTTCTTGACGATGAAGTTTGGTTAATTGAATGTCAAACGACAAACTGCAAGTGTCACACGTTAAAGGAGATGAACTTAACTTCTCAGTCACCCACTGAACTTATCGTTTTATTTTTAATGTATGAATCACCGTCGATTTTTGAAAAACGGTCTGTATCGTCGTCAGGTGAACCCAGTGCGCTCGGATGTGATCCGCTTTCCGTTGAAAGACGTCCTAGGCAGGTTCAAGGAATCTGAATTACAGTTAGAGGATCGCGGTATGATCATCATGATATACTGCTTTCTCTTTCTCAAGATACACTAACAGGTCTGCCGATCCGATTAATTTGATAATCTACGTGCTTATCATTCGTTTTCTTTACAAGTCGGCCGAGTTAATGTTCTATCCGTTTGAAAACGCTGCTTCACAATCCGATGAGGGTGCATTCTCAGCATATGTGACGGGTTACCTCCCCGTGGTCATAATGTCCGCGCCCTTCACGACCGAGTGTGCCTTCAGAGCTTGGAGAGTCGAACAGAACGATGGTAACAACAGCAGTATCATACCCATCCTATCCTTGATTGATCATACGTACTTCAAAAATTATTCTTGGCAATCTTTAAACGAGATGGAAGCTAGATTGAAATCAAAATTGAACCTGCTTTCCAGTGGAAGTAGATTGTGTAACAAAGGAGGCAAAGGTGGAGGAGTAGGGTTGAGTAATTTGAGGTCAGTACGTAACCACGAGAAATATATACCATATGGCGGTGTACAGATGGACGGTTCAAGAGTGGAGAGATGTCCGACCAAACGAATTGTAACGCGCATGGGTAACATGAAAGTACCGTGCAACGCTTTTGAAATTCTCTCCGAATTTCCTAAACTCGAAATACTGGGACCGAATGGGATTGGTAGTCAATCGCTGTTGAACGAAGCAACTTTTGGACAAGGAATTAATAGAGTTGACAATGGTAGGTTCTTGGGTTACGTGACATGCTACATTGACAAAATGGTTAACATCTATCCTCCTGCCACCTTGCAGAACGAATTTGATTTGATTGTTAAGATCGTCGAGAGGTTTCTTTTTGAAGCTAATCATAAAGTGTTAGCGAGAGATATGGTTACACAAGTAGGACAAAATTACATCAACGGTTTGATTTCACAGCATCTCGATTTAGAAACGAGAAAATTTGGTGGGATGGTGTTAAAACCTGCTGTGCCCATTCTCACAGGATCTTCTGATGAAACTTCAACAGCAGCAGCAACATCATTAGATAATTTGGATACCGTCTCTGACCTTCCGTTACGAGTAACGGCGGTGGCGTCTCTCCACAACAACACCAAGAACAAGTCATCTAACAACATTCATCCATTTTTGAATTTAAAATTCGATAAATTAGAATTGTCTAAGTCAGTTCGTCGAAATAATTTTTTGAAGAATTACATTCAGGTTGTAAGAAATTTTAAATTGGGTATTCTACCTGCTGACATATCCAGAGAAATAGAAATCGTTTCTTTGAATGACTCGAATGTAGCTTGCGTCGTGACACCATTAGGTCTTCATGTCGCATTGGTGGCTAGTAAACTTATAGTTTACCCGCGTCAGTACCAATTCGAAAACGTGTTCTGTTCGGAGGGAAAACAACATAGCCTTGTTTTTAATCCTAGTACGTCCAAGTGGAGTAGCGGGTGTAGCATCAACTTTAACATCTTTAAAATCCATGACGTTACTTGCATCGCATTTTGTTTTAACTATAAAAAACTAAATTCAGAATCGGAAGTATCGGAAAAGAAAAACACATTCACTTCAATCAAAGGTAGACGACATTCAGTACGAACTAAACAATCAGAATCGCAGCTTCGGAAGACAAAGACACACATTCACCTCACATAAGGTTAGACGATATTCAGTACGAACTAAATTCAGAATCGGAAGCTTCGGAAGACAAAGACACACATTCAACTCACACAAGGTTAGACGACATTCAGTACGAACTAAATTCAGAATCGGAAACTTCGGAAGACAAAGACACACATTCAACTCACACAAGGTTAGACGACATTCAGTACGAACTAAAAATCAGAATCGCAGCTTCGGAAGACAAAGACACACATTCAACTCACACAAGGTTAGACGACATTCAGTACGAACTAAATTCAGAATCGGAAGCTTCAGAAGATAAAGACACACATTCAACTCACATAAGGTTAGACGACATTCAGTACGAACTAAATTCAGAATCGGAAGCTTCAGAAGATAAAGACACACATTCACCTCACACAAGGTTAGACGACATTCAGTACGAACTAAAAATCAGAATCGGAAGCTTCGGAAGACAAAGACACACATTCACTTCACACAAGGTTAGATGACATTCAGTACGAACTAAATTCAGAATCGGAAGCTTCGGAAGACAAAGATACACATTCACCTCACACAAGGTTAGACGACATTCAGTACGAACTAAATTCAGAATCGGAAGCTTCGGAAGACAAAGATACACATTCACCTCACACAAGGTTAGACGACATTCAGTACGAACTAGATTCAGAATCGGAAGCTTCGGAAGACAAAGACAAACATTCACCTCACACAAGGTTAGACGACATTCAGTACGAACTAAATTCAGAATCGGAAGCTTCGGAAGACAAAGACACACATTCAACTCACACAAGGTTAGACGACATTCAGTACGAACTAAATTCAGAATCGGAAGCTTCGGAAGACAAAGACACTAATGTCTAATCGCATTGAATGTCAACTAAACTGTATTGAGGTGAATGTGTAACCTTGTCTTATGGAGTGTCCAATTCTGACTCTACAGTTGTGAGTGTGTCTGTGCATATTATGACGTTACTTATATCGCATTTTGTTTTAACTATAAAAATTAAATTCAGAATCGGAAATATCGGAAGACAAAGCGACACATTCACTTCAATCAAAGGTAGACGACATTCAGTACGAACTAAATTCAGAATCGGAAGCTTCGGAAGACAAAGATACACATTCAACTCACACAAGGTTAGACGACATTCAGTACGAACTAAATTCAGAATTGGAAGCTTCGGAAGATAAAGACACACATTCAACTCACACAAGGTTAGACGACATTCAGTACGAACTAAATTCAGAATCGGAAGCTTCGGAAAATAAAGACACACATTCAACTCACACAAGGTTAGACGACATTCAGTACGAACTAAATTCAGAATCGGAAGCTTCAGAAGATAAAGACACACAATACATTGCAGATGGACGCTGTCATGAAGGTGACTCTACCCAACACTCTATTGAATGGCGGGGTAGAGATTATCATAACAGATCCGAGTGCGGCAGCGGCAGCACTTCGCCGTAAACGCAAAGCCGCCGCCGCTGTTGCTCTCGCCACACCCTCTTCTAAATTTAACAATGAGACGAACACAATCATTGAATACGTCATGCCGAGAGCGTTAGCCATGAATTTAAAATAACTGATAATCCTCACGGATTCATCGATTTACTCAACAACAATGATCTCCTTGCATTTCTTAATTTTCGTAAAAACATGACTCTTCCAATCAATAACAACAAACCTATCATTGACGATTTTAAAGTTCATGCCACGTTAAATAATAACTTATTCCAAACCAATGAAAATCTTCAAAATATGAAATTAATATCAATTTCATTAAACAAGGTTATTTACATGTGCATGAAATCGACAATTCAGAAGTAGTGTTTTCAGAATCAATAATGTCTGTGAAAAATCTTGAAGAGGCATGGAACATGAAACTAAAAACAGAGACATATTAACAAAACAATGACTGAATTGCGCTATTTAAATTGGTCTCACGTGTTGGGTGTGTTCAGCATTTTAATGTTAATCGTTCTACTGGTTGCTTTGACCATACGTCATACATTTCGAATGAAATTATACAACAAGCAAAGCGACCAACATTTCAATTCAAAGTTTCTACCGGTGTCATTCTTGGAGCCAAAGACGGAAGAGTCAGAGATATGTGGTTATCCCCAATGAATATGTGGTGTTCGCGGGTTTGGTGAAACAATGTCAACGTTTTCGTCACGGCTTGTGTACAGACACTCCAGGCTGGACGCAGTTTGCCTACTTCGCTGCTGCTAACGCTTACAACCGTTTGAGAGATGCATCAGATGTACAACAATCAATCACCGTCCCATCTTTGTTGGCGAAGAGTATAGAAGACGTTGTGACTCCCTATCTGTTGTTTCTGAAATCAAATTGAATAAAGCAAGTAAAGAAGATCTCGACGAACTACAATTATTAGGTATACCTGACAGACCTGTCTTGTCTCTAACTCAACCCATATCTCTTCTGGTTGAAGAATAAATCAAACTCTACTGGTTGAAGAATTACTCACCTCTGTATTCAAATAAAGTAGATGAAAGATTAAAGGCTTTTTTTTATATTTCTAAACTCAATAATCCCATTTCTCTACCCCTCAGTCAACCTTTCAATTTTTTAGGTGATGTGTAGGACCTACTTATGAGACAAAATTGACAAATTTTAGACCCCACTTGAGCTACTGTGAGCTTACGAAACGATCATGAATGCCGACGATTCGCGTTCAACCGAAAACTTTATTAATTGTAGCGAATTCCTCTCTAGTAACGACACAGCTTCTAAAATCAATTTGAAAGAAACTCAAAATGAAAACATAAGGTTTTCGCGTTGGAATGATGAAGCAGATCTCACTGTTGATGAGAGGGTAACATTTCTAATGTCTCTGGAAGCCACTAACAGAGAGACTTTTACTTTTACCAGAGTGTTAATGTCTTGTATTGTGTTCAGGTTGTGCATTGAAAATTGTGAAATTTATGCACTCAATGGGACGAATGGAGACGACGCCAAGAGACTACTCCCGTTCATCACGAGTCTCTACATTGTCAGTCGGTCTTGGAAATCTTCAGCAGTATTACCCACATCCAATTCCTATTTCTCAAGATGTGAGAGGAAGGACGTTTCTTTGATATTGAAGAAGACACTACCTTTTGCGACCCTTCCCCAGCTTACATGCTGGGGATGTTGGGTACTAACGATGAATGTTATGAAACCATCATGTCCACCATACCAGAAGGATTTGATTTCAATGGTTTCGCTACAAGGACTTGGAACGAGTTTATCGAAAACACTTCATCTCCTTTTTATTGGGTCGAAGAGCTTTCCTCGCTTCTAGACCTGCTGCTTTCATCAAACGATTATTGACGGAAGATAAGAGCGATTGTATCCAACGTCTATGTAACATTGTCTTCATGAAGTCTATCAACTCGGATTCCATCACTATTGACGATTTGATATCAAGTTGTGTTGACCATCCCAATGATCTACCTCGCGTAGGGTTAACGGATTACGCTCAGAGAAGTGCCTTCGGGCGAAGTGTCGTCAAAGAAGCTTGTGTATACCCCTATGTAGATCCGGACCCCACTCTGTCGATACCTTGTGTATACCCTATGTAGATCCGGACCCCACTCTGTCGATACCTTGTGTATACCCCTATGTAGATCCGGACCCCACTCTGTCGATACCTTGTGTATACCCCTATGTAGATCCGGACCCCACTCTGTCGATACCTTGTGTATACACTTTGTTTACCTCACATGCCATGTAGTTTAGTTCGTGTATCCCTCATCCACATGTTGCGAAATTAAAGCATAAGTCATTGCTTTTGTCTTGCACGGAGACGTAAAATACCGGACCCCACTTTTTGGCTATTAAGACATGTTAGTTATAAATATATATTTTATTGAATCAAAGTTTTAATTCTGCTAACACAGCTTGTAGGTGTGCACCATAACCTTCGATGTCGTCATACAAGAACCTTGCGAACACAGAAGAGAACGGAATAGCAGCCGTGAACATATTTTCATACATAGTTTCTTTGAGTGAATTATTGGTGAGATACGTGTTGATTTTATAGGCTTTGATAATGTTAAGTAGATTTCTTATCAAATTGTGTCTGATGTCTTTAAGGTTTGATCTGGTCTTTGAACATCGGACAGATGTGAGATCAAGCCATCCCCGTCTATGTACACCCCTGTGGCATTGCTCTCGAGTATAACTTTAGTGCTTACATTCTCTAAAAATTTTTTGGGATTGACAGCCACGTGTTTACTATCAACCATCATTTTAATTATTTCTTTACAAAGATCGGCAATAATTTCAAATTCTTTTTCGCTTACCACTACCATTAAACGACTTATTATACATTTCATAATATTTTCAAAATCGTTTTTGAGAAAAGATAGGATATCCGAAATCGGAAGATCCTTCGGTCCTTTACTGGTAAAGTCGATCGCTGCTGCTGCTGCTGCTTCATTGTTGTTTACTAGTTTCCTTTCCTGATTAAAAAAGTTTTGAACGTTGTTCACACCACCCTCGTGTTTTTGCAGGTGATTATCACCCTCGTGTTATTATTAGACTACGTCACAGTGTTATTACGTCACTACTATATGTGCAATTAACACCCTCGTGTTTTTGCAGGTGATTATCACCCTCGTGTTATTATTAGACTACGTCACAGTATTGTTACATCACTACTATTTTTGCTAGAGACTACGTCACAGTGTTCAAGAATCCGTGAGGATCATTAGTAAGAACAGACATGTCAGTTTTTTCTAAAATATTTCTAATTTGTGCCAAGTCTAAATACGGTAAACGAACTTTCTCAATTTCACTCTTCAATGCATCTAAAGTGTTATCGACATCCGTTTTCTGAAGAAAATGTGCAATGTTAAGGAACACATTAATAAGTGAGACGGCTTGACCTACCGAATATATGATGACTCTCTCCAGAGGAGAACTTGCCGCTACTTTGGGTGAAGATGGTGAGCAGCTATTACTTCTCGTCATCGATTGTCGTCGATTCTGAATAACAACAGGACTAGATCGAAAATCCACCAACCTTGGCGAACATCTCGGTAGCGATTGTCGTCCGTTCTGAACAACAACAGGACTAGGTCGAGACGCCAAGAGAAGAGATCCGTAAGCATGCAAGAAAGAATTAGCTGATTCGTTTAACTTAACAACATTACTATTCTCACTTAATTTGAGCACTTTTATAGTTTTAACATGCTTGAGAAATACTGTTGAAAAAAGAGTAATGATTTGTTCTGGGTCGGTGACATCTTTACGACCAGAAACGCAAATCCAATCATTAACACAATCGTTCATCAACACGGATGAGGACAACTCAGGATAGAGACGCATGATGTGACGAGCGTGACACACTTTCATCCAAGCCGCAATCATTCGTTCTCCGATTTCCACATTGATGTTTTTATTAACAGTAGTGAAGTCAGTTTCGAGATTGAAGACTAACATTCTATTATACATAGCCTTGTCCACAAAAAACTTTAACAAGAAAGAGTTGCTGATTAACACTGGTGTCGCAGTTATACTGCAAGTGACCGGACGACTGTGTAATCCTCGCACTGGTACAACAGATCCGCTTGAGGCGACTAACTTTAACATGTTAGAGTTGTACTGTCCGGGTAACATGTCTCTGGTCATGGGTGTTTCTGAAAACATAGTGCATGTAATGATGTTAGCATCCGAAGCTGTATTTGAAGATAAATATTTCTCACCGTCGAGATTTTGATCGTACAACTCTAACGCGTGGTATAGAGTCGACAGTTGGTCGTTCAACACTCTCTCTCACGAAGGTGTCGCCGAGTAAGGGGCAATCATCACCGACTTCAATTGTCTCAAGTACGGATTCATCCTTTTCTTGTCGTTGCGGTTGTCTTGATGCTGCTGATGTGGTTGTTGCTGTTGATGTTGATTCAAGAGATCCACCTCGAGCGGATCAAAATCACTATATACAACGTCGACAAAACTGTCGTAATTTAACGACGCAAGACTCCTATCGTGTTTCTGCAACCTAGAACACAAAGAAACTAAATTTGAATTGGTTAGCGATCCAGTAGAGAGAATCAAGCCATAGAACGCAGCTGTTGTAAGTATATCTTGCGTGCGGTCTGAATCTTCTTCATCATCCAGATGACTATTGTAACTCTGTTGACAGTGAGAACAACCGAGAACCTGACCTTTGTGATTCACCTGATTGTTATAACAATGTTTTCGTATTTCTGGTTGTGACGATATACATTGTTTTAAAGTTTTATAATAATAATTCAATTCCTTCAACGTAGCAGAAGCAACTGACTTAAAGCTACTGTCGTTGTTGTTGTCCTTTTCCATCCTGAATGAGCGATTCAATAACAGAAAGCACAGAAGAAGCCCTTTAAATGAGCCGGTTAGCAATGACACCATAGAAGAAAGCTCGAATGTTGAAAATAATTCGATACAAATGGAAATGGAAGAAAGCCTAAATGATCCAGCATCACCACCACCGCTACCTTTGCAACCAATGCCACCGCTACCACCGCCACCATCACCACCACCGCTACCTTTGCAACCAATGCCACCGCCACCACCACTATCACCGCTACCACCACCACCACCACTTTCACCACCAGGAGAGCCTACACCTGCAGCATTAGATCCTACATCAATGATTGTGGTAGATACAATACCAGGATATCAAACACCAGAAGAGCCTGCACCAATGATTGTGGGAGATGCAGAGGTAGCAATGATTGTGGGAGATGCAGAGGTAGATAGTGCACCAGAAGATCCCCACGAGAGGAGCCTCCTCCACCACCACCACTATCAACTAGCGCTACAAGAGGCGAAGAAGAACTACGGGAAGAAAAATGGAAGTTGAACAACCCAGCGAAGAAAAATGGAAATTGAACAACCCAAATCATTGGAGGATAGAATAAAATTGTTGCGTCCGAGTTTTAAAGCTAACCCTAAATTGATAACAGACAACGTCGATGTGATAGGTGCTTCTATCGAATACAACCGAGCTGGAAATTATTTTATGTACGAAAGTGATGTTCTTACTCAGGAGAACTTAATCAGTGAAAATGATAAACGCATCTCTAGTTTATACTCTACAACCTTAATTTAAAAAAATGCTAAGTTAAATAAAACTCCGTCTATAAACGAAGACAATGGTAACCTGAATAACCTCAGTTGTGTCTTAGGTTCTTACCCAGCGGTGGAGTTACTCACAATCTTGGTAGATGACACTAGCAGAAGGAAAGACATGGGAAAACTCATGAAGTATGGGATTGACTCTGTATCTTGGATTTTAAAAATATGATATCGGTTCATAACGTAATGCATTCTTTTGTGGTTTCGTTATTGGAAATGATGAAATCTAAATTTAAAGTATCATCTGTTGGTAAAAAGGTAATCATGTTTTACCAAAGAATAATTTCTATTCTAGCTTCAATGAAAGAATTAGTTCTGTGTTCTTGCGAAAAATAGAGTGGCTTTCTACCAAGTGCAGACGCTCGGATGTCCGTACAGGCGAAAGCTACTTAACCGTTAATTCCAATGCGTTGGAGCGATGTGTATATTGTAACAAGGTTGGACAGGGAACGTCACCCATCACCGGTAGATTTAAGAATCATTTGAATAAACGCTACAGAGTGAAATTTCAAAATATAATTATTGAATTATTGAAGAGGAGATTAAATGACAACAATGTCAAGGACCTTTTTATTGCGCGAAGTAAAAATACCAAACGCCAAAAAATGAAATCGAGTCTAGGCGGCGCTCAAACTGAAACAGAGAATGACGAAGAGAGTCCAACAAATGTCTTAACTTTAGCTTACGACAGAGCAAAGAACAATCAAGTATTGAGTCAAGTGATCGAATCCGAAATACGAGACTTGTTAAGTGACAGACATACCGAAATCAACGATCCGGACAAGAAGATATGGAGACAATTAAAGAACGCAACTTGGTCCAAGAACATGTCATGAGACATTACCAGAATGTAAATCGTTGTCTGTTGGCTTCAAACGAGGGCGCGTTAAATTCAGAAATAAGAACGGGCAAGATTATTTTCTCTCAGACGGCTCAAAAAATCAATTTAGAACATTACACACCCGTCCTCTTTTTCGATACGTTCATGAGATCGTGCGAGTCCATTGCACCCAGTAACAAACTTTCAGAGTCTTACAGTGTCTTCCTCGAATTAATTCCGAACATCACAATGAGAGTACCTAGACGGATCGAACGTTACTTTCAAGGAGAAATTGAATACATGGCCCGCGTTAACGCATCAGCTATCAGCAACTACACTCGCGGCTTCATCATATCTTATATGATCGGACGGTTGTTTAACTGCGCTTATTTAACCTCTCAACTCTATCAACAGCGGTTTGCAGAATCTGTGATTTGTAAATCTCCTTTTTTTATAACCAAAGAGTTAAACAAAGAAGAAATAACTCTATCTTATTCGAAAATTAAACTCTTCATCAACAAAAACAACACTAACAACGCCGCCGCCGCGTCTGTACCATCCAAGAGCATGCAAATGCATTACCCGTCAACGTATGTGAGCTCCCTGCCTACTCCGTCCAGCGCTAGAGAAGCAATTGTTAAAGCTAACGAGTACTCGCCTTCTAATCTCAAGAACGACAAACTAGCGGTAATTCTTATGAGAACTCCCATCGCAGAACAAGCGGTTGATGGCCCTGTAGCTGTATGGTTAGCTGTGAATGTCTCTACACTAACTTCAGAATATAAACTTTGCATGGGTATATGTACATCGATAGTACAAAGTGGGGTCCAAATCTTCATGGGGTGCATACAGATTATAAACTTAATTGAGATGAATGTGTGTCTGTGCACTACGGAGCGTCCAATTTCTATCTTTGTCGCGACAAACTACCTAAATTCGAGAATATAACTTTACAGATTCCTACTTTCTCCCTCTCTAATAATTTCTATACCTTCCCCTCAGAAAAACTCAATTTTTAGATTAACGCTTAGGAGACTGTTATGAAACGAAATCGTCAAATATCGGACCCCACTCTAGCTTGTGTTGATCATGAACAGATTCTGACTCTATCGGTGAATGTGTGTTCTTGTATATTTTATCATCCAATTATAATACAACTGAATGTCGTCTAACTCTATCGAGGTGAATGTGTGTTCTTGTCTTTCTGAGCGTCCTATTCTGATAATATAGATTGGTTTTAGTGCAACTAATGTTTTTTTTTTTTCAGAGTGTCCGATTCTAATAGGTGAATGTGTGTGTTCTTGTGTCAATTTACTAAAAATTAAGATGCGGGGGGTGGAGGGTCAGCGAGGGTGTACAGGCTATGTGGGGGTTTTGACGACGACCTCCCCAGCGTTACCAGTGACGGTCCAACGCCACCTTAGTAGCGCATCTAGCGTGTAGCGAAGTGCCTTGAGAACACCTGGGAACATATAGGGTGACGAGCGCGACAGATTCTGCCTCCCGAATGGTCCAAATCGTCGACCGTCGTGACCGAAACCCATCCGTTAAAATAGTTCAGTTATCCCTACGCTCCAAATCGGGAGGAGGAAGCGTCGCATTCTGACTTTCAGTGGTAACTCACGATATCGGCGCGCTCGCGTCACGCATTTCATCCCTAACAGGTGCAGAATCGAGCGGTCCGTTCGCCCGGTTTGAGCCGTAAGTGGACTTTTTAGGGGGGGGAACACCTCATCGGGTCACTCCCGGCCAGTTAGCCGAGAGTTTCTCGGCTCGGGTGTTGGGCGGTGGGGTTCAACACGGTGGGGGGTGAGCAGCTAGCGAGCTGCAGTGGCTCACAGGGTCTCGGCTGACTTTACTCGTTGCTGGCAACGGTGAATTGACAAGTAGCGAAACAGTAGCAAACTTCGCTAGATCAAAATCGGACGGAGACCTCGACACATTTGACGATTCTTTTTTTTCAATTATGTCTTTCGGTGCTTCCGATTCTGACTTTGTAGTTGCTGGATGTGAAGTCTTTGGCTTCCAATTCTGACTTTATGAATGTAGTATAAACTCTAGCACGAACTAAATTCAGAATCGAAAACACATTCACCTCACATAAGGTCAGACGACATTCAAGATTCAGAATCGGAAGCTTCGGAAGACAAAGACATGCATTCACTTCAATCAAAGGTAGACGACATTCAGTTCGAACGTACATCTCCCTATGTAGATCCTAAATTATGGTTAACATAATACTAAAGTCAGAATCGGAAGCTTCGGAAGACAAAGACACACATTCACCTCACACAAGGTTAGACGACATTCAGTACGAACTAGATTCAGAATCGGAAGCTTCGGAAGACAAAGACACACATTCACCTCACATAAGGTTAGACGACATTCAATACGAACTAGATTCAGAATCGGAAGCTTCGGAAGACAAAGACACGCATTCACTGCAATCAAAGGTAGACGACATTCAGTTCTAACAATAAAGTCAGAATTGTAAGTCAGTGTGTTACTGGTTTACATACCTCATGTGTACATCTCAATGTAGATCCTAACTCCTTGTATTCGACTGTTATCTTCCGTGGGATACGATATGAACTTTGTTCGACGCGAAGAAGATATAACCGTAGCAGGACTCATCGAAACCAATAGGAGTCTCCTGCGAATAGCCAAAAGTATGAAGGATTTTATTAGCGAATATTTCATGAGAGTAGATCTATTTTGCACACCCTCTAAAATTGAGACAACAAAGGAAGGCGGACCGAGTCGTGAGCGCTGAGACTTAGGTGTGTTAAACATAATTAGCTATTTAACAGACGTGTGATTACTTGGCAATTCTTCTGTCAAGATACAGAAGGACGGTGTAATAATTTTCAATCTAGTTAAAAGAATAATTATAATAACGATGAACGATTCGTCGATTTTGATATTGTTAATGGTCTTCGTAGCCATAAGCGTTACGTTAGTGGCTGTGTATCAGAATCGTTTGTTACATCGCGAACCCTTAATTGCAGAACAGGACGCAGACGTTAGTGAAATAGACGACGGATTGCTTTAGCAGCAGCACCGCAGGCAGCGATGGCTACTCTCTGACACCGTGAAGCAAAGAATTGAAGCCTTAGTTGACAAGAGGTTGGTTACACTTCAGAAAGAAATTCCGAATCAACCATTGACTTTGTACTTGTTATACGATTATTTGAAAAGATACATTGTTAGTAAAAATCTTGATACGTTTTATAACTTGTTTTGAATAAATCTATGTTGGCTTTCTCAGATCAAGTGTTCAATTCAGAATCTTTAAAAACTAAGATTAGTGAAGTCATTAAAGTCAACTTAACCGAAACTGTGAGGAATCAACTGGCACGTATCGTGTCGAATGTCAACGAAGATATTATATTTGATTTAACAGTCGATGTTAAACAATTAATCGATGATCATCAATTGCTCAGTGAGAGTAATATGAACACACTTCTTCTTCAAGAATCCTCTTTGCAGAACAAACGACTTCACAAACAAAACCGGTTAAGTCTATTAAATTTTTATTTCGATGATAATACGCAAACTACCTATGTTAACACAAACATACCTCAACAGCACGGAGCCTTCCCGATCCAATTAATTGATAATACTTTTTCAGAAAATGATATAGTGCCTAATGTCTTTTTGTATATTTGGATCGACAAAATATCTACTGGGGCCAATATAATTAATTTTAAAATTCGTTTTAAAAACACTGCAAACTTTAAAGTGTATGTTTCCATGTTTTCAACACGTAGTGACAACAGTGATGCAACATACATTTTTCCAGCCATCCATGAGCTTATGAGTGTAGCAGACAGTCAAGGCGAAGGCGTCTTTTTGGTTCAAGTTAATACAGAACAAACTCCTCAGGCTGTTCAATCGGTAGAATCAAAAACATTTTTCACCATGCTCGCCTACACTGAAGAAAACCTGTAAAAGTAAAATTAAAAAAAAATAAGGTTGGAATAAATATAACATTGTATGAATGTCTTTTTATTAATTTGCAACCTACAGAGTTAGTTAGTTAACGTACCTTAGTACTGAAAAGATGATTCATATTATCATTTTGATCTCTGACGGTGTTTGAATATATTTTAAAGTTCGTAACTTGCGGTTGATCATTTTCCTGTTCTCTTCCAAAGTACAAAGTATTCGATATGGATTGAAGTAGCACAGGATTGTCGTTCAACAGTTTGATAACACCATGTCGTTTAATTTCGTTACTGGTCGTTAGAGTCATAGGTGCAATTCCATCGACGTTTCGACGTTGAGCGGCATCTATACTTTCGAAGCCTTGAACTATGGTATCAATCACCCTCTTCAGCTTGTCGCCACTTACATTATAAGCCTGTGATCTAAAGATCGATTCGCTATTAGTGATCAACTGATCCGCTTTGTTGAATCGTAAATTACCATGTTCGGGTAAAACCTTACCTTGTTTGTTCGGAAGAACAACCTGTTCTTCTAGGGATCTACGTAAGATATCAACGTCAATATTCCTCATGGAGTAGAGTCCGTTAAGACCGTCTTGAACACCACTTGAAATGGCTCCGAGCACCCCAAAGAATTCATATCGATGAGGAGAAACCAATGCATGAGTGGGGTCTCCCCCGTACCCTCTACTGATTAGGTCGCTACCTGCCACTACTCTCGCTACTTCGTCCCTGATAAAGTTCTGAGCCTTGTTGATGGTGTCGATGTGAGAGCGCAGGGTTTGCACCATGGAGGTGACGTTGCTTTGTTTTGTATTAGATGGATTATTAGAAAGAATATGTTTAAACACAGTTGCAGTTTTTCTAAATACTCCCAGGAGTTCCATTAGTTTATCCCAAGCTTCCTTTAGTGGTTTCAACTCTGAGTTTAGGAATTGATCACCCACCGCTCTCAAAGCACTCTCGCTGATGATACCTTCTCCGAATTTATCATTGTTATTACCGCCATTGTCGCTACTGCCTTGGACAACTCCTGCGGTTTTCTGACGCTTGAGCATCGCCATCAACTCACCCTCGCTTGTAATAGGGTAACCATTGATGGAAGCCGCACCCAGAGGATTTTTCATTATGAAATCGGGGAGCAGTCTACCTTGTAAGATTGTATTTCAATTCTGACGTACGTCGTACGTAACCCCACAAACCGTTCTCTTTTTCATTACAGAGAGAATTAGTACTGTAGTAAGGAAACATGTTAGCGAGGTTAGTGTGTCCCAGTTGAGCCACATCCATAGCGGAAGATAATTTGGCGTAAACTTCTTTGGAACCTTTCGAAAGAGTCTTGATGGCTTCTAGGGCCCATGTCGCTCCTGTAATACGACCTAGATGAGTACGTGTGCGGACATTCATGAGTCGGTGCTGACAAGCGGCCTGTTTACGATCCTGCTGAGACGTCATCTTAAGAAAATTTAACTGGTCTTTTTCAGTGG